>NW_015399602.1:0-1081 GCF_001527695.2 Protobothrops mucrosquamatus
GTCCATTGCCACGGAGCGCTTTAAAGGTTGTTACTAACACCTTGAAGCGCACCCGGAAGGCCACCGGCAGCCAGTGCAGCTCGCGCAGGAGAGGTGTTACATGGGAGCATCTAGAGGCCCCCAAAATCCCCCGCGCAGCCGCATTCTGAACTAGCTGGAGCCTCCGGGTGCACCTCAAGGGGAGCCCCATGTAGAGAGCCCCATGTAGAGAGCCCCATCAAGGAGAGAAGCAACCTAGAACTAAGGAGAAACTTCCTGACACTTAGAACAATTAATCAGTGGAACAACCTGCCTCCAGAAGCGGTGAATGCTCCAACACTGGAGGTTTTTAAGAAGAGACTGGACAGCCATTTGTCCAAAATGGTATAGGGTTTCCTGCCTGAGCAGGGGGTTGGCCTCGATGACCTCCAAGGTCCCTTCCAACTTTATCATTATTATTATTATTAGGAAGGTAATAATTTATGGTGCCAGGTTCAAGAAAGTATCTGAGATGCAATCTGAGAGACAGGGAACTGCATCAAGATCGCGTGAAGTACTAATACCCCTCTGTAAAGCCATAGTAAGGCCACACCTAGAGTATTGCATCCAGGTTTGGTCACCACACTATAAAAAAAAGACATTGAGACTCTAGAAAAAGTGTAGAGAAGAGCAACAAAGATGATTAGAGGACTGGAGGCTAAAACATATCAAGAACAGTTGCAGGATCTTCCATTATTTGAGGGGCTGTCACAGAGAGGAGGGGGGTCAACCTATTTTCCAAAGCACCTGAAGGCCAGACACGGAATAACGGATGGAAACTGATCAAGGAGAGATTCAAGCTAGAAATGAGAAATTTTCTGACAGTGAGAACAATCAACCAACTGAACAGATTGCCTTCAGAAGTTGTGGGAGCTTCATCATTGGAAGCTTTAAAGAAGAGACTGGATGGCCATCTGTCACAAATGGTGGAGGGTCTCCTGCTTGGGTGGCAGGTTGGACTAGATGACTTACAAGGTCCTTTCCAACTCTGTTACTCCTATTCTATTCTATTCTATTCTATTCTATTCTATTCTATTCTATTCTATTCTATTCTATTCTATTC
>NW_015399602.1:4969-6121 GCF_001527695.2 Protobothrops mucrosquamatus
GGTCCCCAATCCCCGGACTGTGGACCAGTATCGCAGCAACTGGTCCACACAAACAAGGAAAACCCCATCCACAGATTGCAGGCAGCACACAAAACCACGCACCTTCCGGTCTGCGGGAAAAAAACCTCTCTCCACGGAACCGGTCCCTGGTGCCCAAAAGGTTGGGGACCTCTGTTCGAATTGATCCGGCGGCTTTAATTTTGGCAGCGAAAGAACAGCAGGGGGCGATGTTCCAAAGACTGTCTGAGCAGGCTCCCTTTTTCTGGGCATTTTCCTGGGAAATTAGGCAAAGACGTTGCAGCCAAAAATGATGACAATCAGTGACATTTAACTCAAGAGGAGAATTCTGGAAATCCAAGGGGAGTCTGCTTTGGCTATGGAGAACGGCTGTTCCACCTTGAACAAGCCACGTTTCCTCTGCAGGCATCAGTGATTTCAGTTTATTTCTGCTTTTCTGGTCTCCTTACATCAGGTTTCTGCTCGTTAGGGACCCTCTTTTTATTTATTTAGGTTTTTTTTTTTAAAAAAAAAGAATGATTATTTGCGGAAATGCAGGCCTCTTTGCTCTTTTTACAACTTAGCGATTTTTTTTAGTGTCGCCAACCGAATTGTTGGGCCTGGGACACCCTTTTTGAGGAAGTGTTCAGGGCAGCCTAGTGGACAGAACTCTTTATAGGAGGGGGGGGTGATGGTTAAGGCACAGGAAAACTCCATAGTCTGCAAAACTGGAGAATCCATTCCCCCTTGCAGAGATTACTCTGGGTCCTAGCTCCACTCTCCTTCCAGTGTGTAGTGGGGTGCCCCAGGGCTCTGTTCTGGGCCCAGGGCTCTTCAACATCTTCATCAACGATTTGGATGAGGGGATAGATGGGGAAATTATCAAATTTGCAGATGACACCAAGCTGGCAGGAATAGCCAACACTCCAGAAGACAGGCTTAAGATACAGGAGGATCTGGACAGACTGGAACACTGGCGCTATCTAACAAAATGAAATTCAATGGTGAAAAAAGTAAGGTTCTACATTTAGGCAAGAAAAACCAAATGCACAGGTATAGTATAGGGGGTACCTTGCTCAATAGTAGTAACTGTGAGAGGCTGTCGGAGTCCTAGTAGACAATCCCTTAAACAGGAGCCAGCCGTGTGCTGCAACT
>NW_015399602.1:15532-17002 GCF_001527695.2 Protobothrops mucrosquamatus
TGTTAGTCGCAACTGGTGAATTTGGCCTCAGTTTCAGGAGGAGAGGAGGGAGAAAAAGGCAAAATGAAACAAAAGGACCCACAGCTGCCAAGCCCCAGGCCTATCTTGCGTTCCGTTCTCCCCCCCCCCCAATAAAAAAAAAAGTTACAGCGATGAATTCTGTATGGAAGTATGAAACTTCCAGCAAATGAAATAAAGAAGCTTGGGAAAAATGGAAGGAAGGAAGGAAGGAAGGAAGGAAGGAAGGAAGGAAGGAAGGAAGGAAGGAAGGAAGGGAGGAAAGAAAAAATGGAAATTATCCTAGGTGTTAATTAGGGAGGGAAGGAAGGAAGGAGGAAGGAAGATGAGAATGAGAATGAGGAAGGAAGGAAGGAAGGAAGGAAAAAAAATGGAAATTACCCTAGGTATTAATTAGGGAGGGAAGGAAGGAAGCAAGGAAGGAAGAAGGAAGGAAGATGAGAATAGAATGAGGAAGAAAGGAAGGGAAAAAATGGAAATTATCCTAGGTGTTAATTAGGGAAGGAAGGAAGGAAGGAAGGAAGAAGGAAGGAAGGAAGATGAGAATAGAATGAGGAAGAAAGGAAGGGAAAAATGGAAATTATCCTAGGTGTTAATTAGGGAAGGAAGGAAGGAAGGAAGGAAGGAAGGAAGGAAGGAAGGAAGGAAGGAAGGAAGGAAGGAAGGAAAAAATGGAAATTATCCTAGATGTTAATTAGGGAAGAAAGGAAGGAAGGAAGGCTGGCTGGCTGAGAATCAGATCCAGAAATTCTGAAATAATTGAAAGTTAGAAGTTATTGGTTCACTTAACAACTGCCATGATCCACTTAGCAACGGTGGCAAAAAAAGATCATAAAATCAAATATGGCTTGCTTAACAGCCACCTTGTTGAGCCACTGAAATGCTGGTCCCCATTGTGTTCGTTAAGTGGAGAATGAGAGCGAGAGGAGAGAGAGAGAGAGGAGGGAAAGGATGAGAGAAAGGAGAGAGAGAGAGAGAGAGAGAGAGAGAGAGAGAGAGAGAGAGAGAGAGAGAGAGAGAGAGAGAGAGAGAGAGAGAGAGAGAGAGAGAGAGAGAGAGAGAGAGAGAGAGAGAGAGAGAGAGAGGGGGGAGAGAGAGAGAGAGAGAGAGAGAGAGAGAGAGAGAGAGAGAGAGAGAGAGAGAGAGAGAGAGAGAGAGAATAAGAGTGAGAGAGAGAGAACAAGAGGGACAGCAAGAGAGAATGAGAGAGAGGAGAGAAAATGAGAGAGGAGAGGAGAGAGAGAAGAAGAGGGACAGCAAGAGAGAATGAGAGAGAGAGAGGAGAGAAAGAATGAGAGAGGAGAGGAGAGAGAGAACAAGAGGGACAGCAAGAGAGAATGAGACAGGAGAAAAAGAATGAGAGAGGAGAGAGAGAAGAAGAGGGACAGCAAGAGAGAATGAGAGAGAGAGGAGAGAAAGAATGAGAGAGGAGAGGAGAGAGAGAACAAGAGG
>NW_015399603.1:0-1657 GCF_001527695.2 Protobothrops mucrosquamatus
TGTAACTTCCAAATCCTTTATTATTTTTGTTGCTCTACTCTGCATTCTTTCTAGTTTTTCAGAATCCTTTTTGTACTGTACAGTGGCAACCAAAACCAGACACAATATACCCTGTGAGCTCTTACCAGCATAATGTAGCACACTTTTTACCACTTTCTGTAATCTTGACTTCACACTGATGCAACCCATAGCTGCATTGGCTCTTTTAGCAGCTATGTCATGTTGCTGTCTAATGGTTAATCTGGCACCTAGAAGATATCGCACAAGAAGGTATGGGAAGCTACTTCCTTATCATTGCGCCTAAAACTATATGCATATTTTAATGTAAGCACTGGAAAATGAGCACAACTTAAGAGGGTCTTTCGAGCTGTAATACAAACATTTACAATTGTGATATTGCACTTAATTCGGAATTAAATTACTCCAAATAAGTGTCCAGACTCTTGAGGAAGTAGAAGATGTGCGGATTACTTGGCTATGAGCACTGAGGCAGGGAAAGGGTGGAGCAAGTGAGAAATTGCCTTTTTCAGTATTATTTATTTATTACTCAACGTATGTGGCTGTGCAACTCACCACAGCAACTCTGAGCAGCTAAAATGGATTTTAAAACAATAGTAATGAAAATAATAGCAAAACATACATTCTTGTAATTAAATCCAACATACCAGCTCCTATGATGTACATTTAACATTCTAGCCTAAATGCCTGAAAGGAAACTCAGGTTTTTAGAGCCTTCCAATTGCCTAGTGCAGGGATCCCCAACCTGTGGACTGTGGTCCACTACCAGGCCATGGTCTGTTTGGAACCGGGCTGTGGAAGGGTAGATGAGCAAGCACGCACACAGCTCCACTTCTGTGAGCAGTGGGCAAGTGCACTCGCATGAAGCTCCATTTGTGTGTCTGGCAGGTGTGGGTGCCTGCCGCTCAAACAAATGGAGCTGTGCGCATGCATGTACTTGCCTGCTGCTCACACTGAACCATCCCCTCCCCCCCACCAGTCTGCAATGGAAAAGTTGGAGACCGCTGGGGTCTGGGCCAATAAAATCTTGGGGTGGGTATGGGTGTGAGATCATTTCAAAGGGCAGACATTGCTAATGAAAAGGCGGTGTTGTGTTCCTTGTATTCCCCCCCCCTTAATCCCCTATGCATATCCTGATCACCCATTAAGGGTGATTGCCCTTCACCATTGATCGCCCATTAAGGGTGATTGCCTTCCTCCATCTGCATGCAGTTTCATGCCCGTTGCTGGTTGGCTAACTAGCAACGGGGTCTCCGTTGCTGGTTGGCTAACTAGCAACGGGGTCTTGCCAGCCAATGGAACTGTGTGATTACAAGCCAGGGGAATCCCATAAAAGAGGGCTCCCCTGGCCCAGAGAACGAGTCCGGATTTACCTTATGCCTTGCCAATAAACCAAGAGCTGACTGTCACTCGACTCGTGTCTTACTGCCTGCGCGATCCAACACTGGCGACGAAGGTGGGATCCCAGTAAGACTGCACGACAAGGGCAACCTCGTGGCAAGCAATCTACTTCGAAGCAAGAGCTCCTCCACGCAGCCTTCCGAAGCAAGAAAACATCCGCGACTCCAAGATGACTTCCACCCTGAAATTCTCGTCTTCCCTACCGGCATTCAACCCAGAAACGAACGACTGGGACGCC
>NW_015399603.1:5515-6543 GCF_001527695.2 Protobothrops mucrosquamatus
CGATCAGCGCGAGGGCATCGGCCTCCCACATATCTGAAGGACTATGTAACCACTATCCACCAAGGACGATAGCAAGAACTTTGAGGGGAGGGGTGTTGTGTTCCTTGTATTCCCCCCCCCTTAATCCCCTATGCATATCCTGATCACCCATTAAGGGTGATTGCCCTTCACCATTGATCGCCCATTAAGGGTGATTGCCTTCCTCCATCTGCATGCAGTTTCATGCCCGTTGCTGGTTGGCTAACTAGCAACGGGGTCTCCGTTGCTGGTTGGCTAACTAGCAACGGGGTCTTGCCAGCCAATGGAACTGTGTGATTACAAGCCAGGGGAATCCCATAAAAGAGGGCTCCCCTGGCCCAGAGAACGAGTCCGGATTTACCTTATGCCTTGCCAATAAACCAAGAGCTGACTGTCACTCGACTCGTGTCTTACTGCCTGCGCGATCCAACAGGCACAGTCTAAACAGGTGACCCTGAGACAAAGTACAACTCTCTTTCCAAAATCCTAATCTTTGCCAGCCCTGCCCATGTACATGGTTTTGAGTTCCTCTTATTTGTAGCATTGCTCCACCCACTGCTATCCTTCCTGCCAAACTTAAGAGCAGCCTATCCTCCCTCCCAAAAAAGTTGCCCACCTTCACACTGCTCTATATTTCCAAGATGAAATATAGTAAATTGTTCTAGAATATGTTGATAAAAAATGTACAATGTATTTGATAGAATTAAGAAATGAAGCTGGGAGCCAGAATAGATTAAACGAAACATACAAGGCTGCATGACACCCACAACCAGATGCAGATACATTCTTCATTATGGCTACTATCTTCACTTTTTGGACCACAGCCTGCAGAAATCCTTGGAGACATGAGTAATGGGATCATAAGAACAAATAAATGCTAGAAATTAGTCTGGCTTCCATACTAAAATAAAGACAGAATCAAGAGTGTGTTCATGATTAGGAATTGCTGTAGTAAGCAGTCCCCACTAATCTGGCTAAAGGGCTGATCTAGAGGTTATAAAAGCTGTGGG
>NW_015399604.1:0-6543 GCF_001527695.2 Protobothrops mucrosquamatus
ATCTGCAGAGTCTAAATTTTTGATACACTGAGCCCAAAAGGTTTGCCATCACTGGGCTACTAGAAACTACTGGGCCATCCTGAAATTTGTTGTTTAGAAGATATCTGATTGACTAGTGCAGGGGTAGGCAATCTTGGCTCTTTTATGACTCGTGAACTTCAACTCCCAGAATTCCTGAGCCAGCCATGCTGGCTCAGGAATTCTGGGAGTTGAAGTCCACGAGTCATAAAAGAGCCAAGATTGCCTACCCCTGTGCATAGCAAAAATGTTTCTGAGCATTACTTTTCTGTTTTCACTCTTTAGGTTAACAGGAGTGGATAGTGATGATGATGATGATGACCTACAGGAAGAGCATGTTACAAAGGCAAGTTGCAAGGGGTAGATGTTTCTTCCTACAACTGCTTTGCAAACCCATCCATGGGAGTTAATAGTAAACTGTCTGGACACCTCCTTTTCTCCCTTCCATAGCCTGCCAATTTTCCTTTATCTGTTTTAATCCTTTCCTGTTTCTTTCAGTTAAAATTAACACCGTGTTTTGTTTTCAAACATGTAGTTAAATCAAAAAGAAGCCCCGAAGCAGCTCAATATCATACTGCCAATATTTGCTGGCAAAATATGGGATTAAGTGATTCAATATTTGTAATTTTCTTTTCTCACTGTTTAAATGGTGCACCAGTTGTCAAAACAGGTATTGTCTGAAACAAAAACATCGTTCTAGGCAAGGCATTCATTTTTACCACAGAAATACTGTGATAAAACTAAATGGCAATTTAGTTTTTCCCATCCTTACATGTCTTTTTAAACCTCATTCCATGTCTTAGCTTAATTATTTTGAAATAGCATCGTTCATATTTGTCATAATGTTACTCAGATAATAATTTACTTTCTTAAAACCCATTTTATTCATTAATTCAGTTTGATCTATTTTAATAGTTTTGTTAATGTCTTCATCTTTTGTTTGTCGATCTTGAAACCTGCTAAGGAACCAAATTCTTTTAGTTTTCCCATGATTGTTTCAGTTCCTTTTAAAGGATCTTCCAAAAGCAACACCAAGTTATCTGCAAGGCCCTTTAACTTTTAAAATCTTTACTTCAAGAATCCTCTCGTCCTGTAATCTCTGTTCAGTATTTCAAGATTCAAAATAAACAAGACAGGAGACAGTGGACAAAAAACCACAGATTCTGTATTGCTGTGATAACCAAACTCCCCCAAGATCCAGCCAGACAGCCAGCCAGCATTCTGACCGGGGAATTCTGGGAATTGAAGTCCACACATGTTAAAGTTGTCTCTTCATGAATAGGATTCCGAGATCTTCTCAAACTCTTTTGCAGATTTATTACTGCAGCCGGACACATTCCCAGCTGGCTCAATTTATCCATGAAGTTCAGAAGAGCCCTTTTAGTAAGGAGACTCGTCTGGTGTCCTTGGGCTCTAGGCAGGTAGGTATTTTTCTCAAAGCCATAGAATGGAATGAAATGGAATACTTTATTTGGCCAAGAGTGATTAGACGCACAAAGAATTTGCCTGGTACAGAAGCTGTCGATGTACATGCAAAGCAACAGAATAAAAACAATAATAACAACATTAATAAAAAGGGGGAGTAAAGAATTCTGACATTCCTTCAAGGAGCCACCAAAATTAGCAACTGCCACTGAAATTAGCAAGCCTGTGTTTGGTTTCCTTATGTCGCCTCATATTTTTATTCTCAAGCAGTACACTTTCCCTCTGTTATCAGTCTGTAGTATGAGGTGGGAATGCATAAAAGGCAAAAGACTAATGCTTGAACAAGTAATGAAGGAGGAGATAAAAGGAACTAAATGCTTTGCTGTGGTAGTCCTCTGACTCATGAGTTCCAAAATGCCAACTAAAAGAATAATTTGAAAAGTAATTTTAGGAATCTGAATTCAGCGTAAAGTATTCAGTAGCCAAACAATGCATCTTATTAGCAACCTTGGAGACAATGCATTATTTTCATTGTGAATTTATATACTTGTGAATCTTTACAGCTTTTTGGGTTGTTGAAAGAAATTATACTGAAGGGAACATGGTGAAACGTCTTATCTATTGTCTCTCTCTCCCTCCCTCCCCTTTATTATTTTTATAATAATCCAAGGTGGCAAACATGCAACACACCTATTTTTCTTAAAACAACTCTGTAAGGCGAGTTGTGCTGAGAGAGAGTGATTGGCCCAGAGTCACCCAGCTGATTTTCCTGCCTATGGCGGGACTTGAACTCATGGTTTCCCACTTTCTAGTCTAGTGCCTTGACACAGGGGTTCCCAACCTCCAGGCCATGGCCCACCACTGAGCTGTGAGCCATTCGGAACTGAGCTGCAGAAGTGGTGGGCGAATGTGTGCGCATGCGCATCCCCACTTTCATGAGCAGCAGGTCAAGCGCGCACACTCCATTTGCGTGAGCGGCGGGTGCGCATGCTGGCCACTCACGCAAAAGGAGCTGCATGCGTGCAGGCACTTGCTGGCCGCTCATGCGGAACCATTCCTCTCCCCTTCCCCGGCCTGCAAAGCTGGAAAGATTGGGGAACTTTGCCTTAACCACTAGACCAAGGGTAGGCAATCTTGGCTCTTTTATGACTCGTGGACTTCCTGGCTGGCTCAGGAATTCTGGGAGTTGAAATCCACGAGTCATAAAAGAGCCAAGGTTGCCTACCCCTGCGTGGCTAGACCGAACTGGCTCTCTGGTTTAATAATTGATCTCTGTTTGTACCTGTCAATTCATTTTAGAACTTATGTGTGAACGAGGAAGTACGACGCCTGGGATCTGTCCAGCTCATCAGTGATCGTTGTATGGAGATGCAGAAGAATAAACGTGGTATGTCAAGGAGTCCTGATGGACCAATGTAATAGCTTTGGTGAAGCAAAGTAAATGGAGGCTGTGTGTGTTAAAGTAATGGTGGCAACTATCTTGAACCAGAAGGAACTGCAAAATATTTTATAGAGGCAATCCTTGACTTGGGACTGTAACGGAGCCTGCCAATTGCAGTCATAAGTTGTGATGGTCGTAAAATGGGTCATCACATCACCGACCTATTTTACAATCTTTTTCTGTGGCAGTGGTTAAGTTAACTGTCAAAACTTTGTAACCAGGTCATAAGTATCTTTGTAACTTTGTTGACTACTGTAGTCTGGAATGCTCCCATTCAGGGTTCCAACCAGTTAATTTCCTATTTTAGGGTATTCCATTTGGTTCTCTTTCTTGGTTTTCTGTTTTTGTTTTTTTCAGCCTAACAGTAAACATTCCATGCCGTCTATGCACGTGGGACAGATACGGGGTTTATCCTACCTTAGAAGCTTTTTTCATGGTAGTTTGCTAATGTTGGGATTCTTCTGCACCTGTGGTTAGGTTTTCTTTTGACGTGCAGACTATTTGGTGGTTGAAATATTATGGGTGAAACTGCTATTTTGCTTACGCTAGAGTCCGATTGGATATCACTGTAAGTAGCAGGAACCAGTAAACAATTAGTGGGTTCTTGGATCCAAAGTGTGTAAAAGTTTTTCCAAAGTTCCTCTTTGGCTTATGAATGTGGCTGTTTTCAGTGTATTTAAAATGCTTTTGAGTATAAAACAGTGTTGTAGTGAAAAAAAATCTGTTTGGATGCAAAACTCTTCCAAAATTCTTGGAACAGTCGATTTTTGTACTCAATACAGTAATTTCATGCTTGAAATGAAATGTTTTGTGCTTGAACCAGTTTGAATGGAAGCTTTTGTACACCCTGAGGCACTGGTATTTGATCACATGCAATGTCAGGAGTACATGAAAATATTTTTTGAAATTACTTTTTTAATTAAAAACCTCAAATCTCATGAAACGTTTATGCAAGCACACCGTTCCTACAATATCTCACAATTTTAACTTTTTTCAGTGTTGGGTTGCCCTGACACTCTTATAGAGAGTAATAATGGTTACATTATATTTAGCCCTTCTCCAAAGGCAGTCACAGTGATACGTATGTTGATTTTGATGTTATCCTTACAATCACCCTCAAAAGCTCAGTCAGAGACTTTGGCTGCACTTGCTAAACAATGGGTTGTTTTAACCTTAGATTTGTAAACAATGGTTTCTGAAAGGTTCAGTCAAATGCACACATGCAAAGACATACGACTACAGTTGGAGTCAGAATTTCCCCTACTAAGCAAAACAGTTGTTAACAGAGTGATGTATGGTTTTTACAATCTTTTTTGCCTTGGTTGTTAAACAAATCACTGCAGTTATTAAGTGAATCATTTGGTTGTTAAGCAAATCTGGATTCCCCCCCCCATTGACTTTGTTCATTGGAAACCAGCTGGGAAGGTCGCGCATGGTGATCACATGACCTTGGGACGCTGCAACTGTCATACATACATGCCGGTTACCAAGTGCTGAATTTTGATCACGTGACTATGGGGATGTGCTAACAGTCGTAAGTATGAGGACTGGTCATAAGTCCCTTTTTTCTGTGCTGTTATAATTTTGAATGGTCACTAAATGAACGATTGTTAAGTCGAGGATTACGTGTTGCATGGCAGTTTCTACAATGAGCAGATCCTCTGATGGTTGACTCTGGTCACTTTTGGTGTGAACCAAATCTTCCTGCCTATCTCTCCAGCTACATGTTGGTTCAGTGATGGCTACATCCATGTACATTTACAATACAGGTAGTCCTTGACTTACAACCCTTCCTTTAGCGACTGTTCAAAGTTACAACGGCACTTGAAAAAAGGAACTTATGACTGATTTTCACACTTATGACTGTTGGCAGCATCAACATGGTCACCTGATCAAAATTCAGATACTTGGCAACTGGGGTGTATTTATGACGGTTGCAGTGTCCTGGCGTCCTGTGATCACCTTTTGGGGCCTTCTGACAAGCAAAGTCAATGGGGAAGACAGGTTCACTTAACAACTGTGTTATTAGGAGCCGTTGTGGCACAGTGGTTAGAATGCAGTATTGCAGGCTAACTCTGCTGACTGCCAGGGGTTCAAGGTTGACTCAGCCTTGACTCAGCCTTCCCTTCTTCTGAGGTCGGTAAAATGAGGACCCAGATTGTTGGGGGAAAAATGCTGGCTCTGTAAACCGCTTAGAGAGGGCTGTAAAGCTCTGTATATAAGTCTGAGTGCTAATGCTAGTGCTACTAACTAACAACTGCATTGATTCACTTAATAACTGTGGTAAGAAAGGCTGTAAATTGGGGCAAAACTCACTCAATATCTGTCTCACATAGCAACAGAAATTTTGGGTTTGATTGTGGTCGCAAGCCGAAGACTATCAATACTGGGGGAAAAGGACAAACCAATAAAAAAGGGTGCATGATATCACAGAAACATTCTGAAGCCTGACTGAGGCTGGTGGGATTTGTGGTATAAAGCATAAAATATCTCCGTTGGGAAAAAAGGATGGTCTCTGTACACCCATCACAAATCGGTCTTAACAGTGAGCTGTTTGGCTCTGAAAATTTCCTCCTCTGATGATTTGCCTTCAGAAAAGAATACAGGAGCAGAGACGGAGGGCAAGAAGAGACGCGTGAGCCGAACGGTGTGTCCTTTTAACTCCTACGAGCCGGTGCAGCTGCTTCGGGACGAAGTGTTAGTAGAAGTGAAAGATATAGAGCAGCTGGTTTCTCTGGGAAAAGAAATGAAGGCCTGCCCTTATTACGGAAGCCGATATGCCATCCCAGCTGCTCAGGTAGATATTTATGGATCTCCTCTTGAAGCCTTGCTGACATCTGAAAACGTTTTCTTCGTGTGTAGCCTTGTATCCTTTTGCTAAATCACCCTGGGATGATTAGGCTTGGACTCAGGGGTAGGCAACCTTGGCTCTTTTATGACTTGTGGACTTCAACTCCCAGAATTCCTGAGCCAGCCATGCTGAGGGGACAGGGAGAGGTTTCCAAGCTGAGCCATGCTGGCTCTGGAATTCTGGGAGCTGAAGTCCATGAGTCATAAAAGAGCCAAGGTTGCCTACCCCTGGGCTTGGTGCTTATTCATGCCTCAAAATGTTGACCAACCTCTTGGAAAAAGAAAGCATTTTTTTCAGTTTTCCTAGTTTTCCTCCCCTTTTGTAAACACTTCGTCCTTGGGACCATTTACGTATTCTTTGGAATCACCTGGCTTTATTTGAAGTTACACACAATAGGAATTTAAATGGGCTCTCAATTTTTAAGGAGCAAATTTCATATTTGCACGGCCAACGTGGTGAAGATGGTGGACTATAGAGATGCTCCATGAGGGAGATGGGTGATCTCTAAGTATGATATGATATGATATGAATAAATATAAATATCTGCTCATCTTTTTAATTTTGTAGTATTGTACTTCTGTTTATTTTTATTGTGTTATTCCTTTACTATTTTTTTTTGCTTTTTTATCACTTTTCCCCATTTTATTGTTATAAGCTGCCCAGAGTATTCCCATAGTGAGATGGGCTGCAAATAAATTTGATAGATAGACAGACAGATGATGGATAGACAGAGAGAGATGGACAGACAGATATAAATAGATGATTTTTAGCTAAGGAAACGGGGTGATTTTGAGCCTGTGATTATTTT
>NW_015399605.1:0-1270 GCF_001527695.2 Protobothrops mucrosquamatus
AAAGCACCAAAAGGCAAGACAAGAAACAATGGATGGAAAATAACCAAGGAGAGAAGCAACCTAGAAGAAATTTCCTGACAGTGAGAGCAATCCAGCAATGCCTTCAGAAGTTGTGGGTGCTCCATCACTGGAGGCTTTCAAAAAGATACTGGACAGCCATTTGTCTGAAATAGTATAGGGTCTCCTACCTGAGCAGGGGGTTGGACTAGATGACCTCCAAGGTCCTTCCAACTCCATTATTCTATGTTCCAGTCCAGGGGTAGGCAACCTTGGCTCTTTTATGACTCGTGGACTTCAGGTATGTCTAGTTTAACGAAGAGAAGGACAAGGGGGGACATGATAGCAGTGTTCCAATATCTTAGGGGCTGCCACAAAGAAGAGGGAGTCAAGCTATTCTCCAAAGCGCCTGAAGGCAGGACAAGAAGCAGCGGATGGAAACTAACCAAAGAGAGAAGCAACCTAGAACTAAGGAGAAACTTCCTGACAGTTAGAACAATTAACCAGTGGAACAACCTGCCTCCAGAAGCAGTGAATGTGCCAACACTGGACGTTTTTAAGAAGAAACTGGACAGCCATTTGTCCGAAATGGTATAGGGTTTCCTGCCTGAGCAGGAGGTTGGACTAGATGACCTCCGAGGACCCTTCCAACGTTATGATGATGATGATGATGATGGTGATGATGATGATGATGTCCATGAGTCATAAAAGAGCCAAGGTTGCCGACCCCTGTTCTAGTCTATATTCTATGTTCTATGTTATTTCATGTCTGCATAAGTCCTAATGCAGAAAAAAAATCACCTTTAATTCTTTATTCTTATGCATGATGTACAGCTCTATTCTATTTAAACACCAGCCTCCTTATACAATGGCATGGCAGTAATTATATTCTCTGCTCTGTTTTATACAAAAGCACAAAGTTTTTGCTCATTTCCTCTGTCCTTGACTAGGCTTCAAGTGTGAAAGAGCTTCAGAGAAAACAACACTCCCCTAACCAGCACTCTTTTAGCCTTCTAATTGCATTGACATAATTATGTCACACGGAAACATCATAAAATCAATATTTGGGATCAGACATAGCTCCCAGTCATGCTATTATTAACTTATAATTATTCTTCCCACCCCTCCTTTTTAATATCAACAGCAATGCACTTGACACGACACAAAGTATAATCATATTGTGAGATACCTATACAGTAAGATTCTTATTGCTCTCTCTCTCTCTCTCTCTCTCTCTCTCTCTCTCTCTCTCTCTCTCTCTCTCTCTCTCTCT
>NW_015399605.1:5008-6543 GCF_001527695.2 Protobothrops mucrosquamatus
AAGGAAAGGAAAGGAAAAGGAGATAAAAGGAGAAAGGGAATGGAAGATAAAAGGAGAAAGGAAGGGAAGGAAGGAAAGGGAAGGGAAGGGAAAGGAAAGGGAGATAAAAGGAGAAAGGGAACAGAAGATAGAAGGAGAAAGGAAGGGAAGGGAAAGAAAGGAAAGGAAAGGAAAGGAACAGGAGATAAAAGGAGAAAGAGAAAGAAAGGGAAGAAAAGGGAAGGAAAGGAAAGGAAAGGAAAGGAAAGGAAAGGAAAGGAAAGGAAAGGAAAGGAAAGGAAAGGAAAAGGAGATAAAAGGAGAAAGGGAATGGAAGATAAAAGGAGAAAGGAAGGAAGGGAAGGGAAGGGAAGGGAAGGAAAGGAAAGGAAAGGAAAGGAAGACTTTTTCATCTATTCATCTACTGCTACAAAGAATGCCTAGTATCTGGTTTATTTGCAAAGCCATCAAGCCAATTCTCTTATAAGAGTCGAAGCTCAGCTCTCAGGTGAAATAAGAGATCAAAGGCTGCCTCCTAACTGGGAAAATAAGCCCACTTTCAATTACATGGAACTGAACTCTGGTTTCTTCTGCACCGTTACTGAGCAGGACATTAATCAGTTCAGCCCCACAACAGCTATCTAGAATTACTACATTCAAAGTGGCGTACCACCCTGATATATACATATATTTTTTTTTCTCTTCCAAACGATGGAGCCAACAGCTTTCTCTGCGAGGTTGTGATGGGGAAATCAGTTTCAAGAGATTCTTAAATGTGGTGGAAGTAATCCCGAAATCTGCTCATCATATTTTGAACAATTTCTTTTCGCAGCCAGAGAACTTGGTGGAAAACAATCCCAACACAGTTTAGAGCAGGGGTGTCAAACTCAATTTCATTGAGGGCTGCATCAGCATTGTGGTTGCCCTTTGGGGGCCGGGTGGGTGTGGCCAGGTGGGTGCGGCCTACTGGGTGGGCATGGATGGAGTGGGTGTGGCCTACTGGGTGGGCATGGCCAGCTCTACATTTTTCGTGTCAAGGGTGCCTGTGGGGGTCTGGGCAGCAGTGGGACAGATCTGAGGGTCTCTGGCAGAAGGGGGTGGGACCGGGGCAAGCGCCAAGGCATGGTCCATTTCTTCATTCCTCACAAAGGGTGACACCATCCCAGAAACGCGGCAGAGGCTGGTTCCTCGCTGTTTCTGGATCGCCTTGTGGAGCTAAGACTGAATGCATTTCAGCATACATGGCCACCACAAAATTGTACATTGGCTCCTGGCCGGCCTGGGCCAGGGTCAAGGCAGTGGGGGCCATTCCCTCAATGTTTCCAGGATGGCTTCACGGGCCACATGAAACCACTTCGCGGGTCGCATCCGGCCTCCGGGCCTTGTTTTTGACATGTCTGGTTTAGAGAGAAGATAGGAATCTGAAGCAGTAGGCGTGAGCTTAAATGGACTCCAGAAGATGGTAGAGGACAGGAAGACCTGGAGGAACATTGTCCATGGGGTTGCAATGGGTTGGACACGACTTCGCAACTAACAACAAAAGGAATCTGAACACA
>NW_015399606.1:0-1188 GCF_001527695.2 Protobothrops mucrosquamatus
TATTTAACTTAAATTACACCTTTTTAAAGTAATATGGGAATAGATGCTTTATATTAGGAACTCTTACATTTGGGAGAATTATTATTCTAAGCTTTGTAGAATGATAACTGACAGTTAGTTTACTGCAGCCAATAATGGAAAAAGGCCACAACACAACTGTAACCTTTAAAATCAATCCAATCAACTAGGCTTTCATTTAACAAAGAGAATTGTTAATGTATTATTTTCTGTTCTATCAAATGACCCAAAGCAAATTATTCAATTTTTAAATAAATCTTCAACCACCACCTTATTCCTAAAAGTCAACATGACTGTAGAGTCCTTATTTTTATGGTTGTGATGATGTTTTGTTGCTAGCACTCTGCAAAGCTCTCCTAATTGTTGTACTATATGCTTTTGTCCTTGTGCAAATTGTTTCGGACAACAGTTACTATTCAGGATGCCATAAGTCTCTCTTCTCCAGGCATAAACTAATATTATGGTTTCTCTGACAGCCTGAATTTGGGTTATATGGTATTTACAGCAGAGGGGACGAGAGGGGGCAAACAGGGGAATTTCGTACCTTGTAATGTTACAACACAAATCAGATGTATTGCATGGTTAGGATTGCAATAAAAAAAATTAAGCTGTGGTGGAGACTGAAATAAAGAGAGCAGAACTAAATTTCTGATCTGAAATAGAACAAGTTTAATGAGCTCTACATTTTAGGCTTAGGTAGCAAGCAATAGACACAGATAACATAGTGACACTTCACCAGTGCAGAAAGCTCCAGGAAAATTAGTCATCTGAAATAGACACAAGGATGCCAAAATGACCTACGTGCATGGTGATGTCACAGTACAAGGTCTGACCTCACACACAAGTTCAAAACAGGTGGAATTTGCATCACAGGATATATTTTATTATTTAATCCTCTTTGTCCATCCAGTGACAGCATCCTAATGCAGTTTATCAGTTTCCTAATGCAAATTTCCATCAGTACGCTGATGACACTCAGCTGTACATATCCACCCCGGGCCACCCCAATGATGCCCTTGACGTGATGGCCCGGTGTCTGGAGGCCGTGAGGGTCTGGATGGGGAGGAACAGACTCAGGCTCAACCCGTCCAAGACCGAGTGGCTGTGGCTACCAGCGCCTCGGCATAGTCAGCTGATTCCATCGCTGACTATAGGGGGCGAAACTTTGGC
>NW_015399606.1:4877-6542 GCF_001527695.2 Protobothrops mucrosquamatus
CGACAATCAAATTTATCTACCTTGCTCTCTTTCTTTTCACCTTGCCCATCACTACAGAGTTCTCTTTGCATGATCTGTCCAAAATATGACCATTTGTTCCATTTTATTTCTAGGCTATTTATGGTATTCTAAAGAGTCTTTCCCAAAACCAAAGTTCAAAAGCATCAATATTTTTTCTATCCTGCTTCTGCAAAATCCAATGAATAAAGAATTTAAATTTATTGGCACAGAGAATACCATTGTCTCCAGAGCTTGGATCTTTGTAGGTGTAGATATGTCACAGCACCAGGGCTGCTATTTTACCAAAGGTTACTTTGTGATATATATCTTGACTGCTGATACTTCTACTATTGATAAGGCGGTTGCTTTTAAAAGGAAGAAGCTGCCCGTTACTTCAGCATCTTCATTATCAATTCTAAGGCTGGTTGCTGTAGCTGTTGTGATTTGTTTGATCTTCTTTATATGTAATCTTAGTCCTATTTTTTCACTGTGTCCCTTGACTCCCTTAGACCTTGCAGATCATTTGTATTTTCAACTGTTAGAGTAGCATCATCAGCACAGCACAGATTATTGATGTTTCATCCTCCAATTTTAAAATCACAGTTACCTTCCTCCAATCTAGGTTCCCACAAAATATGTGAAGAATACAGGCTGAATTAAATGAGCTAAGAGTATACAGCCTTGTCTCACTCTTCTGCTAACTCAAAGCCAGTCTGTTCTTGATATAACTTTTAAAAAAATAAACAAGAAAGATAACAACTAACAGAAATTAATATTTAGAATAAAGAGAAGGAAGGAAGGAAGGAAGGAAGGAAGGAAGGAAGGAAGGAAGGAAGGAAGGAAGGAAGGAAGGAAGGAAGGAAGGAAAAAGCTAAAATGCAGAAAAGAGAAAAAATATAAAGTAGCTTCTGATTTAAGTTTACAGTATTAGCAAGTATACAGCATACAGTAGGTTATAAGTGTAAAAGCCTCTTATTCTATGGTTACAGTGTGATTTTCAAGTTTTCTATCTATTTTTTTAAATGGCAAAACCATATAAATTCTTTTTTTTTTGGGGTTTCTCACAAAAAGTCTATAAGGGTTTTTTAGTTCAGCATTTAGTTCAGCATTTTCTCTGATCAACTATGTCTATTTGACCATTTCACCTAGTTCCTTCATTTTCACCATCCTCTTCTCCATTGTGGATAATGTCAAGTCTTTTCACATACAGTAAACTTGGTGCCCTTATCATATATAAAAAGAAAGTTCCATGATGTTTTTCAGTGACTCTTTGTCAATCAATCCCAAATATCTCAGTTGTATGTTAAATTAGTGTATATAGTGGAATCCAAATCTTAAGTTTTTTTGCATGTCCACCAAGCATGGTAAAATGTCATCTCTTTTTATTTACATTTCCAAAATAAATTCAAAGTATCTTTATATATTCTAGACAATGTTTCTAGTGATATATGTAGACGATATATCATTTACCTTCGAGACCGCCTCCTGCCACAGATTACCCCCCACCGACCTGTACGCTCTCACAGAGTGGGTCTCCTCAGGGTGCCGTCAGCCAGACAGTGCCGGCTGGCGACCCCAAGGGGGAGGGCCTTCTCTGTGGGAGCCCCCACCCTCTGGAACGAACTGCCCCCAGAGATCAGGGTGATCCCTGATCTCCCTTCCTTC
>NW_015399607.1:0-1412 GCF_001527695.2 Protobothrops mucrosquamatus
CTAGAAGACCTCCAAGGTACCTTTCAATATTCTATATTCTATCTCCTATATTTGATTGCAGATGACACAGAACTGGATAAAATGGCTAATAGGCCTGTGCAAGGTAATTTATCTAATTGAGGCTTTTCCCACAGCAATAACAATAATAGAGTTGGAAGGGACCTTAGAGGTCTTCTAGTCCAACCCCCTGCTCAGGCAGGAAACCCTATACCTTTTCAGACAAATGGCTGTCCAGTCTCTTCTTAAAAACTTCCAGTGTTGAAGCACCCACAACTTCTGGAGGCAGGTTGTTCCACTGGTTAATTGTTCTCACAGTCAGGAAATTTCTCCTTAGTTCTAGGTTGCTTCTCTCCTTGGTTAGTTTCCATCCATATCTTCTTCTCCTGCCTGGTTTTCTTGGTAGTCTCTCAACCAAGTATCAGATCCAATGCTATATAATTATTTCGCTATTATATAATAATTCATCATCTTTTAGTATAGAATTATTTGGTTAATATATAACGTTACTGTCCCATCCATCATTATTTCCTATTTTGAGTTTTATTTTGAAGCTATTAAAAATTCACACCAAGGAACCGCAACAACCTTTGCTTTCAAAAACTAATCTATTCTATTGAAACACTTGAGCGTGCGGAAGATGAACTGTGAAGTAACTTAATGAAATTCTGATCAGGTCTAATGTTTGCTACTGCTTTCAGCACCCAAATCCCTCCCCCACTTTCTCCCCCCCCCCTCAGAAACACAACGGCCTTAACATGCAAATTTATGCAAGTTTACTTAGCAAGAGACACAGAAATACTGTTTCATGCTGGTTCAGTTTCCAATTAAAAAATGGAATGGGATTTTATAATCAATCAGGACTAATTTGGTCTAGTCAGTTTGGTCTAGTGGTTAAGGCATCAGGCTAGGAGGTGGGAGACTTAGAGTTCTAGTCCTGCCTTAGGCATGAAAGCCATTTGGGTGACTTTGGGCCAGTCACCAGGAGACTGTGAGTTCTAGTCCTGCCTTAGGCATGAAAGCCAGCTGGTTGATTGGATGAATCATCAGGAACATGTGAGTTCTAGTCCTGCCTTAGGCATGAAAGCCAGCTGGATGACTTTAGACCAATCACCAGGAGCATGTGAGTTCTAGTCCTGCCTTAGACATGAAAGTTATCTGGGTTGCTTTGAACTAATCAAGGGAGACTGGAAGGGCTAGTCCTACCTTAGGCATGCAAGGCAGTTAGGTGACTTTGGGTCGATCACCAAGAGATGGTGAGTTCTAGTCCCTCCTTAGGCAACAAAGCCAACTAGATGACTTTAGACCAAGCACCAGGAGCACGTGAGTTCTAGTCCCACCTTAGGCATGAAAGCCAGCTGGATGACTTTAAGCCAATCACCAGGAGCATGTGAGTTCTAGTCCTGCCTTAGACA
>NW_015399607.1:5280-6542 GCF_001527695.2 Protobothrops mucrosquamatus
GAGCAGAGGAGGGCGGGGTTTCCCACCAAGCGCGGGAAATAGGCTAAGGTTATAGCCCCTCCCAAATTTTACTTGCATTCCTGTTCTCTAAAGGGGCGGTCCTAGGGTTTGATGAGGGCGTGGCCAGGTTTGGGTGGGGGCGTGGCCAGGGGAGGGAGGTGAGTTCCACCACCTTTTCTCTGAGAAAAAAAGCCCTGGTAAGTGCACAAACAGAATCAAGATTACGTGAAGTATTAATACCACTTTACAATGCCTTGGTAAGGCCACATTTGGAATACTGCATCCAGTTTTGGTCACCACGATGTAAAAAAGATGCTGAGACTCTAGAAAGAGTACAGAGAAAAGCAACAAAGATGATTAGGGGACTGGAGGCTAAAGCATATAAGGAAAAGCTGCTGGAATTGGGTATGTCTAGTTTAATGAAGAGAAGGACGAGGGGGGACATGATAGCAGTCTTCCAATATCTCAGGGGCTGCCCCAAAGAAGAGGGAGTCAAGCTATTTTCCAAGGCGCCTGAGGGCAGGACAAGAAGCAACGGATGGAAACTAATCAAGGAGAGAAGCAACCTAGAACTAAGGAGAAACTTCCTGACCGTTAGAACAATTAACCAGTGGAACAACCTGCCTCCAAAAGCGGTGAATGCTCCAACACTGGAAGTTTTTAAGAAGAGACTGGACAGCCATTTGTCCGAAATGGTATAGTGTTTCCTGCCTGAGCAGGGGGTTGGACTAGATGACCTCCAAGGTCCCTTCCAACATCATCATCATCATCATCATCATCATCATCATCATCATCATCATCATCATCATCATTATTATTATTATTACTATTACTATTATTATTACTTTTTTTCCAGTGCTGTTGTATCTTCAAACAGTCGCTAAATGAATGGATGTAAGTCAAGGACTACCCATACTGTATTTTCTCTGGGGATCAAAAGTTTCACAAATTTCTTTCTCCCTTCTTCATGTGATGAAAAACCATCCAGTATTATATGATTTTATTATATTAATATAATGATTGCAGTATTTGCTTAGCTGTGGAATATACAGAAGCCAGACCGTGTGACTGTATATTACAGTTCTACCTTACTTAAAAATATACCTTCATAGAATTCATAAGCCCTCTAAATATAATTCTTTGAATTTATGGTCCATGTGAGATGCCTTGTTTAAAATTACAATTGTAATAATCTTTAAGACTTACTGACTTTCCCCTTTACATAGGGGAAACAGCCTATTTAATTTCATAGAAATTCAAGA
>NW_015399608.1:0-1791 GCF_001527695.2 Protobothrops mucrosquamatus
AGCCCTTTATAACTGGCTTGTAATTTGTGAAATCTTAACGCAAATCATGGATTTTATAGTTTGGGATGATTCAGGATTCCTTTTGGGATGTTGCTTGAAAAACAAACGATTCCACTAGGGAGAAAAAAAAAAGTACAACGTACGACAGTTCATTTAGTGACTCTTCAAAGCTACAACATCGTTGAGAAAAGGAACGTATTACCATTTTTCTCACACTTACGACCGTTGCATGCAGCATCCCTAGGTCAGTTGATCAAAATTCAGACCCTTGGCCACTGACTCGTATTTATGACGGTCACAGTGTCCCCCCCTCTGGGGTCACGTGATCGCCTTTTGTGACCTTCTGACCAGCAAAGTCAACGGGGGAAGTCAAATTCACTTAACAACCGAGTTACTAGCTTCACGGCAAGGTTGTAAAATGGGGCAAAATTCGCTTAACAAATGTCTCGCTTAGCAACAAGCTGGCTGTGGAATTCTGGGAGTTGAAGTCCACAAGTCTTAAAGTTGCCAAGGTTGGAGACCCCTGGTTTAGAAGGGGGGGACACACTTTTTTTGTTGTTGTTCCAATAGATTAAAACAAAACTATTCCTGTTTGCACTTTTAAAGAACTGGCTGGCCCAAAAACGTTTTTTTAAAGAAAGGTCTGCCCCCTGGTGTTCGTTTCTGAAAATAGGCAGGCCTTTTTTTTTTTACCCTTGCTTTCTTTCTATCAGGAGAAATTCCAAATTTTCTGAAACTGCAGATTTAAAGACTTAAATCTATCTCATGGCCAAGGCAATCGTCTTCAGCTCCAAATCTGCAAGAGTGAAACTTGCAAAATGAGAAGCGAATGTTGGAACAGGAAATAAACACATTCCCAACAAACCACACGCTTTTATCCTCTTTTCTTATTTTATTTGCCCAGCTGGCAGATGAGGCATCTTTCCTCTCCCCAAAAGCATTTCCATTTTGAAAAAGCTAGAAAGGTCAAATTTGGTTAAAAATGGGTAAAATTATCAATCTTAACTAACATAAATGCCACATCGTAGCAGGAAATCGCCATCCATCCAACAGACGATGGCTCTAGATTCAGTTTCCCCTCAAAATTCACTTTAATTTGTCCAGGAAAATGAGAGCAAATTTTCGTGGAAACTACAAGGAAGAGTTTTACATGCTTAAATTTTTACAATGGAGGAATGACTTCAAAAGTGTCAGGAATGGCGAATCTGACCTCTTTGGGTCTGGAATAAAACAATAGGTAGACTCTTTGCTGCAATGGCGGATCGGCCGGATGCAGCTCCGTAGGGGAGCGGAGCCGGCGGCAGGAATGGGGAAGCCTCGGAGGGTCGCAGGCTATGCCTGGACCCTGATTTAGGGTGCTGGGTCCTCCGGCGGCCGGGAGGAATTACTTACCGGTCGCCCCCGGTCTTCCTGAGCCCCCGGGGTTCGGCTGAGCTCCCCGGTCTCTTGGGTCTCGGCCTGAGCTGGGGGTGCGGCCTGGCAACCCGGCGGTGGGCGCGGCCTTCGATTCTCGGCCGGGGAAGAGCCGGGGAAGAGCTGACGAGGGCGGCGAGAAACGGCGGCGAGGAACGGCCCGGCTGGGCGACGAGGAACGGCCCGGCTGGGCGGCAAGGAACGGCGGCCTGGACGGCCCGGCCTTGAAGAGGACGGTCCGGCTGGGCGGCGAGGAACGGCGGCTTGGATGGCTCGGCCTAGAGGAGGACGGTGAGAGACAGCTGGTCGGGGCTGGGCGACGAGAGAGGCGGCCCGAACGGCCCGGCTGGGAGGAAGATGGTGAGAGGCGCGGCCCGA
>NW_015399608.1:5469-6541 GCF_001527695.2 Protobothrops mucrosquamatus
GAATTTTAGCGGGGTTTTTTAAGGGTAATTTTAAGGGTAATTTTAATGATTGGCCTTCTTAAATATTTTCTTTTAATTCGGTTTTTAATATAGATATTATTGTATTATTGTATTGTGGTTTTTATGAGGCTGTTAGCCGCCCTGAGTCCTATGAGGAGAAGGGCGGGGTACAAATTAAATTATTATTATTATTATTATTTAAAGAATGGAAAACTCTAATGGGCTTTTTGGCTGAAAACAGCGAAAAGTGTAGCCATGATTATAAGTTTGAGGACTGAAAAGGAACAAAAAAAAACAAGGACGCAAGAGATTTGTGTAAGACGAAGAAGGTTGGATAACACACCTTTGTTCATTTCTGTTGCAAGGAAAGTCACAACTCACTTCTATTTCTGACTTTTGTTATCTCAGCTCTTTTTTTCTTCTCTCTTTTTTTTTAACTTTCCACACTTTTTTTTCTTATCCTTTCTTCTACTTTTTTTTTGAGGTCTATGTTTTATTGCTTGATTCAAAAATATTGCAGCATTTTGACACGCAAACACACACACACACACACACACGGAAAAAGGGGAGAGTGCTGCTAAGGTCAGTTTGATCCCTCACCCCAGACAGAAAAGTATGACCAATAGGTCACAATTGGTCTAGTGGTTAAGGAGGCCTTGTGTTCAAGTCCTACCTTAGCCATGAAAGCCAACTGAGGGAACTTGAACCAGTCACTTTCATCCACTATCCAACCCATGTGTCTTATCTAATAAATCTGTCTGTCTATCATTTGTCTGTCTGTCTGTCTGTCTGTCTGTCTGTCTATCCCTCCCTCCCTCCCTCCCTCCCTCCCTCCCTCCATCCATCCATCCATCCATCCATCATGTGTCTATCTAATAAATCTATCTACCTAACAATTGTCTATCTAATCTATATCTATCATTTGTCTATCTAATCTATTTATATCTATCATTTTATCTAATCACTATCTATCTATCTATCTATCTATCTATCTATCTATCTATCTATCTATCTATCTATCTATCTATCATGTGTCTAATAAATTTATCATTTGTCTATCATTTGTCTATCT
>NW_015399609.1:0-2790 GCF_001527695.2 Protobothrops mucrosquamatus
AAAAGAGCCAAGGTTGCCTACCCCTGCCCTAGTCAATGGCTTTCCTAGCATCCTTTATAAAAATGCTTCTTTAAATTGTGAAGATAAAAAAAAGTATGAACTCCAGAGTTCTTTCAAGAAACTTTAAATATGATTATTAATATAACCAAAAATAATAAGGAAGATAATAGTAATAATAAAGATGATAAAGTAATATATATTTCTTTATTGCGTGTTTTTTTACAGGTCCAAATTCACCATGGACTCATGGTTTACAACTGATAATTAAAACCTTCACTATATAATTACAATTAACACATCCACAGTAAATAAATCAACTTAAAATAATGTAATCTAAACATATGGCAGTTACAACAATTGGCCAGACATCAGCCACCAACCCAGCAACAGCCAAAGGAGTAAAAATAACATTGATGGCAAAAAATTCATTAGCAAATATAGTCTAGGAGAGTTCCATCTTTGTCTTCTTCTGGAAAGACTTTAGAGAAACAGAAGGAAATACATCAGACAATGGTTGTCATCATCAGCAGCAGCAAACATATATTTCTTTTTAAGGTACCCCATGTACAAGCAGAAAAGAAGTTTGCCTTAAAGATGTTGGCTTCAAATAATTTATAAAATAAACTCTAGATCAGGGGTATCTAACCTTGGAACTTTAAGACCTGTGGACTACAACTCCCAGAATTCCCCAGATAGCGTGAACTCACAGAATTATGGGAGTTGAAGTCCACAAGCCTTAAAGTTGCTAAAATTGGACATCCCTGCTCTAGATGGAAAAATGAAGTTTGAGGAAGGATTTAAGAGAAAAGAGGTGGGAGTTTAGTTGCAATACCACATCTGCCATCTTGCAAATTTTGACACATCACCCCTGATGCTGTGAGGGAATGTTCAAAATAGCAAATAATGTTACAATCAAAGCCCTATCATCCCCTTTGTATGTGGAATTTGCCATCTTGCAAATTTTGCTCTCCTCTGTCAGTCTCTCTGGTTTCACGGTGTGCAGTTATTCTGGAAAACAGAGAAGGAAATGAAAGAGATGTCTTTTAAAGGTGTGAGGTAATTTCTGGTGAGCTAAAATTAGATATCAAAATAATATGTATAATGAAGCTGAATGTTTACTGGCCGGATGCCCTTCCTGATGTCTATGCAGAGTTTGCAGCAGATATTTTTCTTTGTGCTCTGATAGAGAAACATCTGTCTTTGCCTAGGATTGAACTCTCAACCTTCAGAGGGGGAAGCAAGTATCTTCACCTGTAGGCCACCATGATGCTCAACAAAATTGGATAAATAAAGATAGATAATTTGTTGTTATATTGTCCTCCTTTGAGAACAATGATTGTATCACACACTGAAAGTTGTTTGCCATAGGAAGTGTCATGACAAAAGTATTTGTTTTCTGCCTTTTTTTTCTATCCTGTATGCCTATGTTAGTCTCAGATGTACTTGTGTTTATCTGAGTATCAGCGTGAACCTTCCCTCAACTCACAAACAGGACAGTTTTATGCCTTCACAACCCGCTTCATGAAGTTTCCATGAGTTTCTGCTGAACATTGTGGGGATAAAATAGGAGGGGAAAGGTCTCACTTTGGTTTTCATTCTCCCTACAGTGTTACACCCTCAGATCGTTGGCATTTATAGCATACATTTCATCACACAAGATTCCTTGCAGATACAATCTCAATAATCCTAATAATAAATGCTGTAAATTTGACCACTATAACATGGCTACTGGATATCAGATGAAAACCTCAGGAGATAAAGGAAGCAGTATCTACTTCCCAGAGTTATTGTCCATCCACTCTCCTTCACCATAAAATACAAAGAGAAGCAAAACACATACAAGGTAGGAAGTAGTTCCCTTTGGTTTATCTTCCATTAAAAGAAAGATAATATTTTCTTGGAGTTGAGTTCAGCTCCAAATCATTTTGTAGATATAACCATGAATTTTCTTTAGCACAATACAGAAGTGGCTTGTAGCAAAGAAATATTGAAGTAAGATTCACACCTTAATACAGAAGATTGTCAAAGTAAATATAAAGATAAAACCAGATTTTTTTCCCCTTTGGAGTTTAATGGATAAACATGGGGGGGGGAGAGAAATTGCAACTTTGATGTTATATATGTTGATGACAGCAAGATTATGCACAAAAATGGAAGGACACTTTGATTCCCACAATGGATGAATGGTTGCAACCGTTGACAGAGTTAGCAGAGATGGCTCAATTGACTGCTTTGATTAAAGAAAAAAATACAGTCACTTTTGTTTCTACTCTGGACTTTGTGCTTGAGGTGGAAAAAAATGAAACTTCGATTTTGGGTTTACTGATTAGATAAGTTTATTGTTATAGCAAGGGCCAGTTTATATTACTATGTAAAAGTAAGGTTTGATGCTATTATCTTATTCTACTGCACCAAAGGGAGTTGGAAATCAATGTCTTTTCTTTCTTTTTTCCCTTTGCCCTACATTTTTCCTTTCCCCTTCTCTGACTTTCTCACTATTTCTTTTGTAATTTTTGGGTATTTTTTGTATTTTATATTATAAATACAGAAGTGGCTTGCCAAAGTTTTCTTCTAGTATTTTTTTTACATCCTACACAGGGCTTTTTTTCTCAGAGAAAAGGTGGTGGAACTCACCTCCCTCCCCTGGCCACGCCCCCACCCAAACCTGGCCACGCCCTCATCAAACCCTAGGACCGCCCCTTTAGAGAACAGGAATGCAAGTAAAATTTGGGAGGGGCTATAACCTTAGCCTATTTCCCGCGCTTGGTGGGAAACCCCGCCCTCCTCTGC
>NW_015399609.1:3243-6541 GCF_001527695.2 Protobothrops mucrosquamatus
TGCTCGGGCAGGGTCGCCTAGGAAACGGGCCAGGGGCGCGCCGACCGAGCCTCCCTATGGCCGCGGTTGTGAGCCAGGCAGGGGCAGAGAGCTGCGAGTGCGAGCGCGCCCCCCCAGATGTTGCGCCCGGTGCGGCCGGCCCGGAAAAAGGTGCCGGAACGCGGTTCCGCCGCGTTCCGGCTGAAAAAAAGCCCTGATCCTACAGTACTTTAGCCTACAGCAGTGATGGCGAACCTTTTAGAGACCGAGTGCCCAAACTGCAACCCAAAACCCATTTATCTATTGTCAGGTGCCGACTGGGCGTGGCCCACTGGATGGGTGTGGCTGAGGTGGTAACGGCAGACTGGGTGGGACTAAAAAGTTCAATCAATCAATTCCAACTTTGCGAGATCTTTTTTTTCCCCACGAGAAGTTGAAATTGATTTATTAAACCTTTTTTTTGCACACGGTGGCGGAGGCCTAAAGTGAAAATGTTTTATAAAACCCAGCTGAAGCCTAGGACTGGGGTGATGGCGCGCGTGCCCACAGAGAGGGCTCTGCGTGCCACCTGTGGCACTCGTGCCATAGGTTCGCCACCACAGGCCTACAGCCTTGGAATTGCTTTCCAGTCTCTCATCCAAGAACAGACCAGGTCCAAATCTACTCTCAAGCCCAGATAAGGTGCACTCCAAGCATTAATAGGTTTAAAGATGTGAGAGGTGTTGACCCCAATTATTACTCCCATGTTTCAAGTGAAGCCAGCAGAAACTGAAGGTGAGGAACAAATGTTTGCCAAAGGTCGTTATACCAACTTAAGCCTGAGGGCCAAGGAAACTGAGGAGAAGGGAACAGCAACATGCCTAAGGACTGACACATAGCTTAATGAGAAATTGAATCAGGAGATACTATATATTGATGGTAGTCAACCAACATGATTAATTTAGCAGAACACCTGCCTCATGTGCAGAAGATTTCAAGTTTGATTGATGGCAGGTCTGTGTGGGATAAGGCAATAATTCTGTTCCAAGTCTGGGGTGTGTGTGCATTTGGGTGTTGTCACTTCTTGACAGTTTAATCCAGAGTTAGGCATTTTGTGAGTCTCCTCAAGAGGCTAAATATTGAGTTACCAGTCAGCATGGCCAGTGGTGAAGGATGCTGGACGTTGTTGTTGAATATTTAGTGGGCTGCAGGTTATCCCTGAGTTAAATAGACTAATAATCTCATAATGCAAAGCAACGTGATCTATTTTTGCGCCCTTCCCCCAGATATAAAAAAAATAAAACATGTGGTTCCCTCGAGCATCTGTTTTCATTGTTTTCTAAAATGTTTAAAACAACCTTTAAAACTCCTCAGAGCCAGTAAGATTGTTTTTCTGACATGCCACTGAAGGACATTCCAGGTTTACTTTTTCTTCTTACGTCTTACCTACAACCTAGGCAGAAAATTTCTTGGAAAATAGCCAAAGACCTGTCTGTCTGGTGATGTGTAGATTTCTGTGATTCCTATGCAAACTTTTATTAAAAATGACTGGCAAACTGACTTTGAGATGCAACAGAAAATTATGCATTTTATTTTTAATTTGAAGATCTTTAGAAATGTTAAACTTCAGCTTCCTTACTTCTCCAGGCAGCATGGTCAGAGAGATGAGAGAAATTTGGTGTAGGAAAGGGGCGGGCTTCCTGCAGCTTCCTAGCTTAATTTCATGGAAGAGGCCTGTTCTGAAAATGCAGGTGCTAGTCATATTCCACATAGCAATAGCACTGGTACTTAGACTTATGTACAGCTCCATAGTGCTTTACAGCCCTCTTTAAGTGTTCTACAGAGTCAACATATTGCCCCCAACCAGGGCTTTTTTTCTCATAGAATGCCCAGAACGGAGTTCCGGCACCTTTTTGGGATGTACCCTACACCTTATAGGGTAGGCAAGGCGGGTTGTATGACATGTGTGAGTTCCGGCACTTTTTTTTTTTTTTTTTTTTAGAAAAAAAGCACTGCCCCCAACAATCTGGCTCCTCATTTTACCAACCTCAGAAGGATGGAAAGCCTGAGTCAACCTTGAGCCCCGTCAAGATTGAACTCCTGGCAGTGGGCAGAGTTAGCCTGCAATACTGCATTCTAACCACTGCACCACCATGGCTCCTATTAATGCATAACAGGGGAAAGTTTTCATTGTCTAAGACCCTGTCAAGAACAAGTTAGAGTTCTAGATGTAACCTGAAACTTCCCTTCCACATTATATCACAATTCCCATTGTTACATCACAACAATTGAATTAAAATGCAAAACATCTGGAAACATCAGTTTCATCTAGACCATAATTGTAACACAGGCTTCATGAAGGCCAGTCCTTAAAATGGAGGGTGGCCAGAAGAAAAAGAAAGTAAAGAGCCTAGAAATAAAGACTTCATGCTTCCACATTCTGGCATTTCATTTCAAATAAAATGTAGCAGAAAGCCACGGGAACAGCATCCCAACATGGAATTGTAATATAGTCTAATCTCAGTAAACAAAAGTGGGATAGGTAGATAAACATTTTGATTGGAGCAAGAATCTCTTTTGAGTGTCAGGCACTATTTACCCCAAACACAGTGAGCTGCAATCATGTTTAAGGTATTAGACTATGAGCAAGGAGACCCATGTTGCTGGTTGCCTCAGCCACAAAAAGCCATGGATTGTTCATCAGCCAGTCTGTCTCTATTTCAGCCCAACCCCACCACACAAAGTTGTGGAGAAAAATCAAGAAAAGAAAGTTCTACATATGCTTCTTTCAGCTCCTGAATAAAATACTTGTTCGTTCATTCATTCATTCATTCATTCACCCAAAATTATCTGGTTTCAAACTACCAATCTATCTTCCCATGACTACCTCTGATTATTCACTTCCTGCTCCAAAGACAGTTGTGACTTCCCAGAAAGACAACAGGGAAGGAATCATCTTAATATGGTGGGAAAATCTATTCCAAGCAAGAGGAAAACAACAAAGAGGGTTTCTTTTTCAACATCTTAGGGGAAGATCACCCTTAGTATACCCGTGTGGCTTGCAAACATGTTCTTCTTGGGTATGAATGATTCCATAAACATCTGAGAAGAAAAGATATTACTGTTTCATTGCACAGTCAGCCAGATGTTTAGACTTGGCATTTTTATCAACCTATTTAATCCTTCCCAAGGACATGGGATAGGCAGATGTTGTTTGATGTATTAAAGATATCCTTCTAAGATGTAAGCTGTTCCAAGTAAAGCTGCCTCTTGCACTTGACTGATGGGGATTTTCTCAATGCCAATGGTATTCAAGTACTGCTCCAATTATTTTGGAATT
>NW_015399610.1:0-1175 GCF_001527695.2 Protobothrops mucrosquamatus
TACTTTCAATGGAGCCAAAACTTTGGCTTCATGAGTTAGGAACCGTAAGGCAATTGGGAGGAGCTGGTCGACACAGAACATTCCTGGGATGACCAATCCAGGATTTAGGAACCGTAAGCTCCCATCTAAGCTTTCCTCCTCGCTGTGCTCTGTGGCACAGAGCACATTTCTTTGCTTGGGGGTTCACTGGGGAATGGTGGGTCTGTACACACTAATGTGCAGTTGAACTTGGCAGGCGCTTCTGGGCATTTTTTGGAGCCATACTGGGGCTCCTTGGTTGAAGGAGGAGTAGAAGCTCCTTGTAGCTGTCCAGAGTCTGGATGCAAGGCTTCTGGGTGCTTGTCACTCTTGTTCGGGTGACACTTTCCCTTAGCTTCGCCAGCTTTGGCCATGTCTTCCGGAGACTCACAGCATTTGAAGCCAACCTTGTACTCTCCTAAGTCCAACTTTCTTCCCCAGGGTGTTGGAGGATCCAATGTTGCTGTGTGGGATTTGCCGTCAGGCTGGGTTGGTACAGTGTTGAGGTCATCTGGAGCATGATCGGTGGCCTTTTGTTTAACCTCATAAACATTGTTTCCAAGAGCAGGGAAACATGGCAGAGACGACTGGCGTTTTTCTTCAGAAAGCTCCTTGTTGGGGTTAACTGCCAGTGGCACGGACTTGGCCCTCTCGGCTGGTATGTCTTTCGGGTAAGGCTCGGTCTCCAGGAGGTGGTCTATACTCTCCAGAAGCTTTTTACATTCCTTGTTTAGTAGCTTGAGGCTTTGCATCATGCTATCGATTATTGGGTCTCCTAGTTGTGACTGGATCCTTTCAAGATGGCATTCGGATTCTATCCATCCTACGAAAGCTTCTTCCATATCCACTTCTAATAAGAACATACATTTGGGTGAGATTCCTCCTTAGGCACTTAGTAGAGTTCCTGTAATTTCTGCCAGCGTCTTTCATGGTAAGTGCGGTTGATGTCCCATTTCCACAACAGGTTCGATCGCATGGCTTCAGTAGGCTTTCTTTGTTGCCTCAGGTTAGAGGGTACCTGGGGTGTCTTTGGCTTCAGTGGAGCTTGAACATTAGCTTCTATGTACAAGTCAAGGTTAGCTGGTTGCAGCATTTCTTCTTGGCTGGCTGGTTGGAGTGGCTCATCCAGGCCGGTTGGTTGAACTCCTTCTTCTAAA
>NW_015399610.1:5202-6541 GCF_001527695.2 Protobothrops mucrosquamatus
ATGGTTTGGCATGACCAAAGTAACCAATTGCAAAAGGCAATTTTGGTTCAGAACAGCTTACACTCTATGATTATATCTTTAACACCATTAAACAACACCTGCCCATCCCAGGTCCTTGAGAAGGACTCAATAGGCAGATAAAAATGCTAAATCCAGTCTAAATGACTGGTTGACTGTGTAACGAGCCATAATAATAATAGTAGTAGTAGTAGTAGTAGTAGTAGTAGTAGTAGTAGTAGTAATATATTAAATTTATATGCCACTGACTCCCAGCAAATCTAGGCAGTTTAAAAATTGTTAAAAACATTTAAAACAAATAAAAAACAGAGCAAAAAGAGCAAAGGTGGCAGAGTTAACCACCCAACCATCTGGATGCGGCTTGAGTACTTGAGTCACAAAAGGGCCTGGGCAAAGAGCCAGGTTTTCAGGGCCCTTCAAAACACCACTTAGGTGGGTCATTCAAATCTTGTGAAGAACCATATTCCAGAGGGCAGTTGCTGGTACAGAGAAAGGCGCTCTTCTGGGGTCCTGATAGATATTATTGTTTAATCAATGGAACTCAAAAGTGCACCAATCCTGCCAGATCAGATTGACTGGTATATAGTATGGGAGAATAGGAACAACTCATGCTGGACTAGGTTTGTATGTATATGGAATATAATCACCATGTAGAAACTTGTAATAGTAAGTTACTTATCTCTTCTCAGAGCTGAGAAGTTTTTATTTTTCTGCATGTAATAATCCCGACAGTTTGAATAGGCACATAATTTCTCTGGAATATATATATCTGTGAAAGTTATTTAATGGACTAGTACAGATGTAAGAAATATTCTTTAAGACTTTCCAAAAAATGAATTTTAGAAGATTCAAAGCCAGTGTCGTGCCTACATCTGAGCCTGAATCTGCAGAGGAAAATGAACTGGAACGGGACCCTAAGGGAGGCTGAGGGAGAGCTTTCTGTGGCTTCAGAGGAATGTGGGGAAGAGCAGGCTGAGGCAGGCCAGGGCCCTTCAGGATTGGAACAGGAGAAACAGGAGAGGCAGATTTCAGGTGATGAGCAAGGGCCACCCCCACCTGATCCTAGAGCACGGAGAGTGGAGAGAAGGAGGGAATAACGTAGGCAGGCTCAATTACTCGGGAGGTGTTCTCCACGAGGAACACCTGGAGATTGAGATTTAAGGAGACGCTGTGGGGAGGGGCATTTGTCGGAAACAAACGCTGATTCTTGGAGTGTTGTGTATTGTTGCTGATCTCTTGTTCTGTGACTTCTGTTTGGAAACCTGGAAACTCGAACTATTGGATTGACTGAAAACTGCTCAGTCAAGCTAGGATTCAAACA
>NW_015399611.1:0-1114 GCF_001527695.2 Protobothrops mucrosquamatus
AGAGCCAAATGGACATCGCCAAAAAACTCGGAGTGCTTGGGTATGGTTAGGAGAGTATTTACTTTTTTACGCTGCCCTATCTATGTTTCCTGGTAAAATACATGGGAAAATCCCATTGGAGGAAAATTCCAATTAGGGTTAGGGTTAGGTCACCATAAACTCGAACAGCAAAATCGCCAACAAACTTAAACTGCTTGGGTATGGTTAGGAGGCAATTTTCTTTTTTAGTCTGCGCTATCTATGTTTCCTGGTAAAATACATGGGAAAATCCCATAGGAGGAAAATTCCACTTAGGGTTAGGGTTAGGTTACCATGAACTCATACAGCAAAATGGACATCGCCAACAAACTCGGAGTTCTTGGGTATGATTAGGAAGGCAATCACCTTTCTAGCCTGCGCTATCTATGTTTCCTGGTAAAATATATGGGAAAATCCCATAGGAGGAAAATTCCACTTAGGGTTAGGGTTAGGTTACCATGAACTCGTAGAGCCAAATGGACATTGCCAACAAACTCGGAGTGCTTGGGTATGGTTAGGAGAGTATTTACTTTTTTACGCTGCCCTATCTATGTTTCCTGGTAAAATACATGGGAAAATCCCATAGGAGGAAAATTCCAATTAGGGTTAGGGTTAGGTCACCATGAACTCATAGAGCAAAATGGATATCGCCAAAAAACTCAGATTGCTTGGGTATCATTAGGAGGGAATTTTCTTTTTTATGCTGCGCTATCTATGTTTCCTGGTAAAATACATGGGAAAATCCCATAGGAGGAAAATTCCACTTAGGGTTAGGGTTAGGTTACCATGAACTCGTAGAGCCAAATGGACATCGCCAAAAAACTCGGAGTGCTTGGGTATGGTTAGGAGAGTATTTACTTTTTTACGCTGCCCTATCTATGTTTCCTGGTAAAATACATGGGAAAATCCCATAGGAGGAAAATTCCAATTAGGGTTAGGGTTAGGTCACCATAAACTCGAACAGCAAAATCGCCAACAAACTTAAACTGCTTGGGTATTGTTAGGAGGCAATTTTCTTTTTTAGTCTGCGCTATCTATGTTTCCTGGTAAAATACATGGGAAAATCCCATAGGAGGAAAATTCCACTTAGGGTTAG
>NW_015399611.1:5425-6541 GCF_001527695.2 Protobothrops mucrosquamatus
TAGGGTTAGGTTACCATGAACCCATAGAGCAAAATGGACATCGCCAACAAACTCGGAGTGCTTGGGTATGATTAGGAAGGCAATCACCTTTCTAGCCTCCCCTATCTATTTTTCCTGGTAAAATACATGGGAAAATCCCATAGGAGGAAAATTCCAATTAGGGTTAGGGTTAGGTCACCATGAACTCATAGAGCAAAATGGATATCGCCAACAAACTCGGAGCGCTTGGGTATGGTTAGGAGGGAATTTTCTTTTTTATGCTGCGCTATCTATGTTTCCTGGTAAAATACATGGGAAAATCCCATAGGAGGAAAATTCCACTTAGGGTTAGGGTTAGGTTACCATGAACTCGTAGAGCCAAATGGACATTGCCAACAAACTCGGAGTGCTTGGGTATGGTTAGGAGAGTATTTACTTTTTTACGCTGCCCTATGTTTCCTGGTAAAATACATGGGAAAATCCCATGGGAGGAAAATTCCAATTAGGGTTAGGGTTAGGTCACCATGAACTCATAGAGCAAAATGGATATCGCCAACAAACTCAGACTGCTTGGGTATGGTTAGGAGGGAATTTTCTTTTTTATGCTGCACTATGTTTCCTGGTAAAATACATGGGAAAATCCCATAGGAGGAAAATTCCACTTAGGGTTAGGGTTAGGTTACCATGAACTCGTAGAGCCAAATGGACATCGCCAACAAACTCGGAGTGCTTGGGAATGGTTAGGAGAGTATTTACTTTTTTACGCTGCCCTATCTATGTTTCCTGATAAAATATATGGGAAAATCCCATAGGAGGAAAATTCCACTTACGGTTAGTGGTAGGTTACTATGAACTCGTAGAGCAAAATGGATATCGCCAACATACTCAGACTCCTTGGGTATGGTTAGGAGGGAATTTTCTTTTTTATGCTGCGCTATCTATGTTTCCTGGTAAAATACATGGGAAAATCCCATAGGAGGAAAATTCCACTTAGGGTTAGGGTTAGGTTACCATGAACCCATAGAGCAAAATGGACATCGCCAACAAACTCGGAGTGCTTGGGTATGATTAGGAAGGCAATCACCTTTCTAGCCTGCACTATTTTTCCTGGTAAAATACATGGGAAAATCCCATAGG
>NW_015399612.1:0-1416 GCF_001527695.2 Protobothrops mucrosquamatus
TCATCATCATTCGAGGTTTTTAAGAAGAGACTGGACAGTCACTTGTCTGAAATGATATAGGGACTCCTGCTTGAGCAGGGGGTTCGACTAGAAGACCTCCAAGGTCCCTTCCAGCTCTTTTCTGATTAATAATTAAGATGTGCAGATGTAGCTTGCAAGCCTGCATAATGTATGAAATGAGAAAAGGAAGAAAGAAGCATCCAAGTTTCATTCTCACATCCCCCTTCCCTACTCTCATGTGCCCAGAATCAAAGCAGACAACCCTGATTAGAATGGAGCAGAACATAAACCTAGACTAAGCCTAAAGTGATAAAACTTAACCTACTCCTCTTTTCAGCACACACAAAAAAACCTCTTCCTTACTTCTAGCAACCAATTCTTGGTTTCTTAAACACTGAAGCAGAATTTATTAAGATATGTCAACTGCTGTTACATTTGCAATGTTATATTTAACAAGACGATAATATGTACCGAGAACAGTGCAGGGAAAGGACCATGGGACATTTTCACTTTCAATGTGGGCCTGCATTGTTGATGCATGAAATGGAGAATAGGTTGTTAGAGATTTAGAAAGATAAATGGAAGATTTAACATTTTCTGCATACAATCTCTGTGACTATGTATGCATTTGTGCTCCTAAAGTTATCCAACTTTAGAGATGAATATCATCAAAGGTGTATTCATTATGAGAAGGGGAATATGTGATTTGGGTCTCATGTCAGGAGATGATAGAGAAATCTCATATTTGAATATTTCTGAATGGGAAACAGTTCCTGCATAAAGATAATCCAAAACATTTACCTTGAGGGAATGTACTTTCTGCAGAAGTTCTTCTTTCTGTCATGAGGAAAAATTTCCTGATTTATGTGGTACCCGTAACCAACCATTAATTATTGCCTCTTGCCAATAATATACAACATTATCAATACGTGGCAATATGTACCCAATTGCATATCTATGAAGTTATTGTGCATTTAAAAATGCAATAATAAAACTATAAACATATGCCAATGTGAGCCATTTTGGTGTAGTAGTAAAAGCACAGGCTAAAAAGTAGGAGACCATGAGTTCTAGGCCCACCTTAGACACAAAGTCATCTAATTGTTCTTGGCCAGTCACTGCTAGGAAAGGAGGCAAGGGCAAATTATTTTTGAAAAAATATGTGCAAAGAAAACTGAACAAATAAGTTGGCGCAGTTGCAATGAGTCAACTTTGACTCAAAGGAACTAAAATTAAAAAAAATATGCCCAGATATTTGTTTAAAAAGAAGATTCATGGAGAGATAATGCTTTGGTTTTTTTATTGATAAGTCAGACTAAGACATTTAAGAGAGCAATGGAGCAGAAGCAGAGGAAGGAACAGATGTTTACATGGGGCTATTAATGAACAAGATGTCAAGGTTGTGGGATATTCTCT
>NW_015399612.1:5431-6541 GCF_001527695.2 Protobothrops mucrosquamatus
TTTGAGGAGCCCTCTTCCTATCAGCCTGTTTTTTATAAGTTTCAAAAGTCTTTTTTAAAGCAGTTTTTGTATTTCTCCAAACTTCTTCCCACCCCCTCACCCATTGGTCAAGTGTCAGGGAAGCGGAGGGTGGTTGAGGATATTCAGGTATTGGGTTGAACTCTTTTCCTGTGGCCACTCTGAAAGGCGTGTAACCAGTTCTGCTGTGCACGGAGTTATTGTATGCTACTTCTGCAAATGGGAGAAGATCAGTCCAGTTCGTTTGTTGGTGGGAAACATAGCATCTAAGATATTGTTCCACCATTTTATTAGCGGCTTCTGCGGCCCCATTAGTGGCTGGGTGGAAAGCAGATGATAAGCCTTGGGATGATCCAATTAATGTAAGGAATGTTCTCCAAAACTTCGCTGTGAACTGCACCCCCCTGTCTGAAATTATCCACTTAGGGGCACCGTGCAGTTGGTAGATATGCTTTAGGAACAATTTGGCCAGCCGGTGGGCGGATGGGAGTCCTTTGCAGGCGATGAAATGAGCCTGCTTTGAAAATAGGTCTATTACACTACTTTCAGGTAGGTCTACTATAAAGTCCATAGCTATCTCTTCCCATGATTGAGAAGGGTTTGCCACAGGTTGTAGTAGTCCAGGGGTTTTCCCTGGGATTCTCTTCATTGTGGCACATGTAGTGCAACTTTTTACATAGTTTTCCACATCTTTTTTCAATCCCGGCCACCAAAATTGTCGACGGGTGAGGTGTAGGGTTTTTAAATATCCAAAGTGTCCAGCCTGTTTTACATCGTGGCTGTGTTTGAGAGCATTAAGACGGAGGGCTTCTGGTAAATATAGCTTTCCCCCCATGTAAGCCAAACCATCCCTGCACGTTAGGGTGGCCTGATTATCTTTGAACCATTGGTCAGTGAGGAGTTCTCGTTTTATTTTCTTCGCTCCAGGGTCATCAGGATTGGGGACCCTGCGAGGTGCGAGTTGATTGGCAGTTTGTGGATTGGGAATAATTGCCTCGTTAACCTCTTCTCGTTTGCTCTTGTATTGGGGTAGCCGGGATAGCGCATCTGCTAGGAAGTTCTTTCCTCCGGGTATGTACTTTAGAGTGAAGT
>NW_015399613.1:0-1290 GCF_001527695.2 Protobothrops mucrosquamatus
TTTCCCTGCTCAGCCTGGCTGTTGTGGTCCTGGATCATCCTCAGATTCTCCTCCCACACGGCTCTCCGAAAGGATTCTTCCCCCTGATGGGCAGCCAGGATTAAGAAGATCTATTTTAGTCCCATTGTCTAAGCACCTAGTGGCACCTAGTGGCAGGCCTAGAACGAGGGTTCTTCCCTTCCACAAATTTGGAGATGACACTAAGCTGACAGGAACAGCCAACAGCCCAGAAGACAAGCTCAGGATCCAAAAAGATCTTTACAAAATTGAACAATGGTTTTAACATGGAGAAAAGCAAAGTTTTCCATTTAGGCAGGAAAATAATACAGGTCCAAGCACAGATTAGGTGAGACCTGGCTGAAAAACAGTCACTGTGAGAGGGACCTTGGGGTCCTAGTGGACGATCACTTAAACACGAGCCAGCCATGTGCGGCAGCAGCCAAAAAAGCTAACACAATCCTGGGTTGTATAAACAGAGGCCTAGAATGAAGATCACACGAAGTGTTAGTACTGGTTTATAAAACTTTAGGGAGACCACCCCTGAAATACTGCGACCAATTTTGGTCACCATGCTACGAAAAAGATGTTGAGACTTTGGAAAAAGTTCAGTGAAGAGCAACTAAGGTGATTAAAGGGCTGGAGACTAAAACATACGAAGAACCTTTGAAGGATTTGGGTTTGGCTAGTCTAGAGAAAAGAAGGATTTGGGGAGACCTGACAGCCTGTTCCAGTCTTTGAGGGGTTTCCACAAAGAAGAGGAGAGAGTCAACTTATTTTCCAGAGCACCAGAAGGCAGGACAGGAAGCGACAGATGGGAACTAATTAAGGAGAGATTGATTGGAGTTCTAGTGGAGCAAACTCACCAGGCCATATTCCTTACTGTGAGTGGCCTTCCAGTCTCTCCATGTCCCCTCCAGGGTCGGATCCAGCGCTGTGGACAAGGTCCTCAGGGAGACCAACCAGACCAGCACCCAGGTGGACAACATTGTCTTTCTCTAGGAGAAGGAAGAGAATTGAAGAATGCAAAGAACAGAGACAATGGGGCATGCATGCTGGGAGCTGCAGGACAGCAAGACCGAGTTGACTACAGGGTCCCCATCCCTGACTTTGAAGGATAAACAATTCTATATAAATTGCTGCCAATACATACAATAAGAACCCTGGAAATATATGAACAATCTAGTCTAATTGGACTAATTGGAATTGAGCATGTCCGGTTTAAGGAAGAGAAGGACATGATAGCAGTCTTCCAATATCTCAGGGGTGGCCCCAAAGAAGAGGGAGCAAAGC
>NW_015399613.1:4925-6541 GCF_001527695.2 Protobothrops mucrosquamatus
CTTGTTGCACCGGTTAGGGGGGTTGGGGTTGGGGGGCACCGTTTTACAGTGGTTCTCCTCCTACCTCTTGGACCAGATGCAATTTGTGTTGGCAGGGGGGCAGAGGTCAACCTCGAGGCGCCTCACTTGTGGGGTACCACAGGGGGTTTATTAATACTTCATGTGATCTTGATTCTATCCCTCTGTTAATGCAGCCTAGCACTGTGTTGGCTTTTTTGGCAGCTGCAGCACACTGGTGGCTCATATTTAAATGATTGTCCACTAGGACTCCGAGATCCCTCTCACAGTTACTACTATTGAGCAAGCCTTCTTGAGGATAGAATAAGCAAAGTCTAGTGTATTCTCCCCTCTGGTTGCAAAGTCCACCTATTGATGGAAATGTGGCAGGGTGGCTTTCAAATCCACTTGATTAAAGTCTCCCACTGCAATAAATGCACCCTCTGGGTCAGTAGTCACTGGTGGTGTGATAGAGAACCTTCAGGGCCTCTTCTCTGTTTGCATGGGGGGGGGCATACACAGCTGTGATAATGGTAACAGAAAATTCTCTAGGAAGATAGAAGGGTCTGCATTTGATGGACAGAAGCACAGACTTGAAACCACCTTGGCATTATTACACCATCTGTTACACCATTTCATTCAACAAAGCAAAGACACTGGAAAAAGAGAAGCAGTCTCTGAAATTACTTTGATGACTGATATCAGTTGTGCAATGTGACAATCTGAGCAGAGGAAATGGGCTTTGAGGAAGCCGTTCTGTCTTCCACACCTGTGGATGTCACAACTAGCAAATCACCTTTCCTAGAGGTCTTTCTCAAGCAGGTAAACAAACCCCAAATCAACCATGGATTCTTCCAAGCTTCACTCCAACGCTTGGCCATAGGTGCAACTCGCCGTATGTCTCTGCCCATCTGCGGGTATAAAGTTACCCAGCAAAAGAGTTTGAGACATCCCTTGGCTAGATTCATCTCCTCGTGGCTGGCAAGATGGAGACCTTCCATGCCATCCCAGAGAATTGGACTTTGGCAATGCAAAAAATAAAAAAAAAATCCACTTTAAACCCGCGGATTTTCCTTCCATCTTTCCAAGAGGATGGATAATTGGTGGTTTGCTTGGCGGCCTTGAAGACACAGATTTATTTATATAATTGTCTCTCTGGTCTGAGACCTGCTAGTTGAGGCCTCTCTGGATTCCGCTCTTACAGGGAGCTTCTCCAAAAGTGGAAATTGGATTTCATTTAGTGATCCTCAGAGGGAAGCAATCCTACGCTAGTTTCCCCCCAATTGACCCTCTTCCCCAGCAGATATGAGTCAGCCCAAAGTGTAGATGGAGACTCAAGGAACTCTTGAACCCAGACCTCTGAGTACTGCCAAGCTTCAACTGAAACCATTTTTTTTAAAAAAAAGACAGACAGAGGGGCTTTTACGACAATTCACCCACCCAATAATCTTTTTTTGCAACAACCCTCCTCTAGCAGTGACCCTTAACTGATGGTCTGAAAAATTAAGAAGGTGCATCAGCATCAGGATTCTTTAAAAAAAATCCTCAAATAGCTGTTGCTAATAATTGCTAACAGGCAAAAAGTTTCTCTCCAGAGGGACCTTTTTTCTCCCTTGTCA
>NW_015399614.1:0-1750 GCF_001527695.2 Protobothrops mucrosquamatus
CTTTTATGGATACATCCATGTTATTTTCCTAGCAACAATAGAGTTACTCTTACTCTATTCTTGGTTATTTTCTCATTTTCTAGTCTAGTTCCATTACTAAGTCTGCTTAGGTTTTTTTTTTTTAAGATCAGGCTAAGTTGGCTAGATATGGACATAGATGCAGCCTGAATTGCATTTGTTATTTTGCCAGCCACGCCAATACTGTTCACTGTTCACCTTACCTTGTGATCAACTACAGTTCCAAAATCACAATTATTATTTTTTAAGCCAGGTATCTCCTACCCTATATTTGCTCCTTCAAATTATTGTTCAACTGAATACCTTCATATTCCCTCTATTCAATTTCATTCTGTTAATTTCATCCTGCTTCAACCTAGCAAGCTCATTTTTAATTTTGTCTCCCTCTTCTAAAGCTCCAGCTATCCCACTGGCTTTATATTACTTGAAAATTTGGTAAATATTCCCTTCATAAAATCTTTAATGAATATGTTGAGGAGTATTACTTCCAAAAAAGTGAACCCCTTCATATTGTTCTATTTGTCAAGTGGATATTTTTGACCATTGATTGAGCAGTTTTTTCTGAGTTAATTCTGATTCATAATTTCTGATTCATGATTAATTCTGATTAATGATTTCTCCTGAGTTTTCATAAAAGTATGCCTAGATCATAAGCAATTTCCTTCAGTATGATAGAAGGAAATTAATCTAGCCCTGGATATCTGAACTCATTTAAGTCACAAGAAATCCTTCACTGTATTTTTTTATGAAGCTCCAGCTAAAATCCTGCTCCTTCAACTACTGGTTCATAAGGATATACTGTTATCTTCTTCTCAGAGATGCCAGAGTCAAATAAGATATGAGTAACTAACCTTTATTATTTGTTATATTGCACTGAGCAGCTGGTATTCTCCTTCTTTTCCTTTCCTTTTGAACCCACAAGAAGACCTTTTTGTAGTTGTCACTCTTTGCTCACCTCAACTCATTCTGAGCTTTAACTTTCCTGAAACTATATATAATTCTCCTTGGTGACCTGTTTTCTTTTAATATCTGTCTTTTTTTAAAGCATTTCCATTCATTCTGAGCTTCTTCTCCCGTCAGGGAATCCTACTTATCATTGCTCTAAGTTTATCAATATCTGCTTTCGACCTTCACTGTGTGTGTACCAAAATATCCCTATTTTACTCATGTGCATTGCAAGGTAAATGTCAAGGCCTCCTCACAGTTGGGGAGTAAGATCATTGATTCAGAAAAAAAAGTATCATTATGGGTCAAGCAATCATCATCCCTATCTGGTGCTTCAGAGCCTTTATGTTTCTAGATTTCCATTGGAAATCTTCTGCTATCACTTTCTGCATCTATTTTCTTAATTAAAGATTGGCAAATCTTGTGGACATTTTTGGAATCTATTGCTCTGTGTAAAACTCACCTGTTCATTTATCAGGAAGCATTGTTTCCAAAAGCTTTTTTCTACATCACTGGTTCTATAATAAGCATAATGCTAGTTGGTGGTTCTTGTGTGGAGGGATTTCTTCCTATTTATATATTCATTTAACTCAGGCTCAACCCTTCCAAGACCGAGTGGCTGTGGTTGCCGGCGCCTCGGCATAGCCAGCTGACGCCATCGCTGTCTATAGGGGGCGAAACCTTGGCCCCCTCAGAGAGGGTGCGCAACTTGGGAGTCCTCCTGGATCCGCGGCTGACATTGGATGACCAATTGTCGGCCGTGACCAGGGGGGCGTTTTATCAGGTT
>NW_015399614.1:5035-6540 GCF_001527695.2 Protobothrops mucrosquamatus
CCCGCAAGAGCGTCCAGCCGGCCTCTCCCCCTCCCAACCTCCATGCCCACCTGGACTGCAGGCGTTTGCGCCGGCCGCCGGGCCAGGAAGGTGCGTCTCTCTCGCCAGCCCCGCCCCGCCCCATGTCGTCGTCGTGTGAATGCCGGGCTGGCCAGCGTAAAAGACGGCCAGGGCCTCCGCTCTCGAGCCGGGAGGGGGGCGAGTGGGCGGCTGGCGCCGAAGGGGTGGGGAGCGGGTCAGGAGGCAGCAGAAGGTGCTGAAAGGCGCCCAGGACACAGCAGACCGGCCTGAGAGGTGGGGAAGGCGGGCGAGGGAGCCGTCAGCCAACTTGCACTTTAGGCAGGGGCAGAGAGCTGCGAGTGCGAGCGCACCCCCCCCAGATGTTGCGCCCGGTGCGGCCGGCCCCCCCTGCACCCCCCACGCTACGCCTCTGCATGGTTATGATGGGAAATTTTGTCCAATTTCATTCATGATTCTCCATGCCTGCTTTCAATTAACATAAATTTGATTGTGAAAAAGAATACTAATTCAGCAGAGTTGCTAAAAAGGATAAATTTCTTCTGTTTTAAATTTGATATCCATTATAACTTTTCAGTCTCCATCTCCAATATTAGGATAATAACAGCAATGTAGCTTTTGGGGATGGTTCTTTAATGCATGCTAAACCATCACCCCCACTGAATATTTCACTGAAAAATATTAATTTGCAAATCTTTCCTCATATGAGAGATATTGTTTACCATCCATCTATCCAGCCAAGTTGATCAGAATATAAATTGCATACTCCCCATCCCTTAGAACAGGGGTGTCAAACTGCTGGCCCATGGGCCTGACGCATCATGAGGAAACCACATCCACCCCATTGCCAGCAATGAGGAAAAAGCTTCGATACGTCGCGCGGCGTCACGTGATGTCGCAAGTTTGACATGTCTGCCTTAGAAATAGACACAGCCTAATTAAATTGCCTAACTGCTACAGGTTCCCTCCTTTGTAGTCACATATCCAACTTTTGACAAGTAGTCAAGAGGCCAAATTGAGCCCAAAATTTCTCTTGCTAAGTGAGACATTTGTTAAGTGAGTTTTATACTGTTGTATGACTTTTCTTGCCATAGCTATTAAGTGAATCACTGCAGTTGTTAAGTGAATCTGATTTCCCCATTGACTTTGCTTGTCAGAAGTTTACAAAAAGTGATCACATGACCTGGAGACACACAACCATCATATATATGAGTAAGTTACCAAGCACTTGAATGGGGATGCTGCAATGGGGATGCTGCAATGGTCGTGAAAAACAGTCATAACTCATTTTTTTTTCAGTGCCGTTGTAACTTTGAACAGTCACTAAAGGAACTGTTGTAAGTCAAGGACTACCTGTATAATGTGCAGCCTCTTTTCCCTCAAAACGTACAGCTATTTCCAAGCGGTATGCATAAAAAGCAAGCAAGAGGGAAGGATGAAAAGTGACCCTGGCAGGTTTTAAGGGATGCTCTTCAGCTTCTGTGTGA
>NW_015399615.1:0-1691 GCF_001527695.2 Protobothrops mucrosquamatus
CAAGGAACCACTTCCCAGGGTTCATCTATTTTTCCAAGGTATATTTTCACAATAAGGTCCCAAAACTCCTTCTCTACAAACCATATGCTAAAGGCAACCCCTGTTCAATACCGGAAGCGATCTGGGTTAAAAATCATCCTTCAACCAGTAGCAGTACTCACGTCCAATGGGTGCATCCTTTCCACAATCTTCTCTCTTTCCCCCCCTGTCCTCTCTCTTTTTTCTCAATTGCTCTCCGTTTCTTTTACTTCTCCCTCCTGGATTTCTGCGGCTTTGTCCTTCTTTGAAGTCATGCTAGGAAATGCAGCAGAGATAGCAAGGAGGAGAAGTGTGGGTAAATCTGCACAGACAATAAGCCATTTTTTTTTTTCTTTTTCGCATTTCGGTCCGACCTGCTCTTCCAGTTTGCATTTCTTTAACCCAGCAGCTGAAAGGAGGTTCAGCGGAGCTGAGGCTGCCAAACCAGTCTCGCTATAATACAAAGAAGTGGTCAGACAAGTCCTTCGCAAAGTCCACATAGAGATTTGATTGTTTTCCCATAATTATACCTCAGTGTTGTTGATCAAAGACGCTCACATTAACAAAACAATTGCTACTTCCTCTCCCCCCCCCCAGCTCCTTGCTCCCCTTCAGTCATTGAACAGCATCAGAAGCACGGTGTCCTTTGACAATTTCAATTTATATATATATATATTTATATGTATATATATATAAATAGTTGGATGATGAGAGCTAAGGAGATTGAAATATCTATACCAGCTTCCCTTTAACTCTTAGTTAGTAGTCCAAATTTAACACACACACACACACACACACACACAATGCATAACATTGGCCTATTCAGTTGAACCACTTCCTCAATTTTTCATATTTAGGAAATAATTCTAAATGAGCATTGCAGGAAAGTTGTTTGATGCTTAGCATTACCAATTGTCAGTTTTTCTTTCATTATTCTGAGCCCCCTGCCACAGTTTTGGAGAAGAAAAATTCTGAAGCAATAAAACCATTCCCAAATGAAACAAAACTTCTTTTACAAATACAGGTGGTCCTCGGCTTACAACAGTTTGTTTAGTGACCGTTCAAAGTTACAAAGGCACTGAGAAAAGTGACTTCTGATTGTATTTCATGCTTACGACCAGTGTAGCACCCCCACGTAATCAAAACCTGGAAGCTCGGCGACTGACTCTGGGGACTTTCTGGCAAGCAAAGTCAATGGGAAAGCCCAATTCACTTAACAGCCAGGTTACTAACTTAAGAATTGCAGTGATTCACTTAACGAACGTGGCAAAAAAAGCCATAAAATGGGGCAACTCTCACTTAACAAATGTCTCACTTGGCCACAGAAATTTTCGGCTCAGTTGTGGTCGTAAGTTGAGGACTACCTGTATAAAAAAAGCTCATTGAAAACCTTCCTTCCTTCTGTCTCCTCATCCCATCTCCTTCCTTCCTTCCTTCCTTCCTTCCTTCCTTCCTTCCTTCCTTCCTTCCTTCCTTCCTTCCTTCTCCCCGTCCCATCTCCTTCCTTCCTTCCTTTCTTCTCCCCATCCCATCTCCTTCCTTCCTTCCTTCTCCCCATCCCATCTCCTTCCTTCTTTCCTTCCTTCTCTCTGTCCCATCTTTCTTTCTTTCTTTCTTTCTTTCTTTCTTTCTTTCTTTCTTTCTTTCTTTCTTTCTTTCTTTCTTTCTTTCTT
>NW_015399615.1:6977-13517 GCF_001527695.2 Protobothrops mucrosquamatus
CCTCCCTCGTCCTTCTTTTCATTAGACTAGACATACCCAATTCCAGCAACTGTTCCTTATATGTTTTCGCCCCCAGTCCCCTAATCATCTGTTGAGAATCCCTTAGACTGGAAGGAGATCCGATCAGTCAATCCTATAGGAAATCAACCCTGGCTGTTCTTTGCTAGGTAGGCTATAAATCACATATGGATATAAAAACAAGATTTATGCTTTCCTAGTAGGCAGCCCAGACAAGAAGCATAATTGAGTACTAACTTTATTGTAAAGTTACATTAACAGAATCTGGCAAGGCTGAAAAACCTTTCTCCCTTCTTCTTCTTTGACTTTTTGGAAAACTAGGGAGTGACTTTTCTAGAATGTTTCTCACGCTGTCTCTTTCTTTGTGGGCTAAGATATCTTTTATAGGCTGGTTGTCCTTTTTGTGACTCTCCCTCCTTCCTCCCAAGATCATTCACACATATCATTACACAACCTGAGTTTTAAAAGTATCTTAAAATTCTAACCTTGACAAGGTACAGTACATCCTGTAGTTGATACGTTTGTGGTCATCTGTAAGACAATGGCTTTAATGTAAAGGAATAAGCAACATCCTGCACAAACGTACGAGACAGAGATTTCATGTACACTGCCCTGGGTCATATGTTGAGATAGGCGGCTATAGAAATCAAATCAAATCAAATCAAGGATTCTTTGTTCTCCCCATGGGTGCTGCTGGTTATACTCATTTCATACTTGGCTGAAATGATGAACATATTATTTGACTGGTGCCAATCATCCAGAAGATCAAGGAGATATTCAGAGAACTCAAACTACGAATGCAAACTCAGAGTTTGCCAGGAGTATATAATCAAAAAGTTAAAATCTAGTTGGAAAGATTTGTAAGTTGAGGTAGCTGGAAACTGTGGCTATTGTTGAAGAGACGGGTCAGTAAGTAAACATTAAAAACCTGTTGCTGTTGCTTAATAAATGGAGGCAATAGGGACATCTGGAAATAGAATATTATTATTATCACTATTGAAGGGATTTTATTGTGCTTATGATTTTAGTATGTTTAAGTTTGACATTAGCATTTGACCTTACACTATTATTATTATTATTATTATTATTATTATTATTATTATTATTATTATTATTATTATTATTATTATTATTATTATTATTATTATTATTATTGTTATTATTATTATTATTATTATACTTTAAATTATTTATCCCACCTTTATTATTTTTATAAGTAACTTAAGATAGCAAACAAGCCTAACACTCCTCCCATCTCTTATTTTCTGCACAATAACATTGTGAGGTGAGTTGGGTTGATGGAGAATGACCCAGCCGACTTTCAGCTCTAAAGCTGGGACTAGAACTCACAGTCTCCCTGTGATTGGCTCAAAGTCACCCAGCCGACTTTCAGGTCTAAAGCTGGGACTAGAACTCACAGTCTCCTGGGGATTGGCTCAATGTCACCCAGCCGACTTTCAGGTCTAAAGCTGGGACTGGAACTCACAGTCTCCCTGTGATTGGCTCAAAGTCCCCCAGCCGACTTTCAGGTCTAAAGCTGGGACTAGAACTCACAGTCTCCTGGTGATTGGCCCAAAGTCACCCAGCTGACTAGAATTAGAACTCACACTTTCCTGGTTTCTAGCCTGATGACTTAACTACTAGAGAAACCCTTAATAAAACCAATAAACCAAACCACTAGAAAAAGATTAGAGGAAAAGATAAGCTGTTGTTAGACATAGTGGACTTGGACTTCCTGAGTGGGTTGGGTTGTCCCCAAAACTAAAAAAGAATAGAAGCTCGGGAGAATATAGAAGATAAAAAAGCGGGTGAGATGTGGGTTTGAGGGATCGACAGGGATGGCTGCAACTACGCAACTGGCATCCTGCTCCTTTTTAACATGCATCACAAGTGTGATGCTTGTGAAAAAGAAGCAGGGTGTCGATCGCAGTCACCATCTTGATCTTTGAGTCCTCTCTGCAGATGCCTCTAGAAGGGGAGAGACGGATGAAGAAGGGGTCCAGTTTGAAAATGATGGCATGGCTAGGAAAAAAAGGAAGGAGGAGAGAGCAGGATGTCCCCAACCAGCCATAATGACACCCAGACGATGGAGTGTGGATTGTGACATTGCAACAAAGCGCTTTTCGCAGAGCTACAACACTGCCGGATCTAAAGCATGGAGCTTGCATTGTGACATTATGGTACACATTGCATTTCTTGCCCATAACTGCCCCCAGAGGAATCCTTGCTAGAGAGACATCCTTAAACATGGGTCCCTATGGAGGAGGTCCATGTACAAAAGGATGGAACTTCCATCACATGATTGTGGCCACCATCTTGATGTTTTTGACCTGCATAGCCTTCAGCTTTAAGGCCAGAGCTGAAGAGGAGGTCAAGCTACTCTCCAAAGCACCTGAAGGCAGGACAAGAAGCAACCAATGGAAACTAATCAAGGAGAGAAGCAACCTAGAACTAAGGAGAAATGTCCTTATAGTTAGAATTAATCAGTGGAAAGACTGGCCTCCAGAAGTTGTGGGTGTTCCATCAGTGGAGGTTTTTTAACAAGAGATTGGACAACCATTTGTCTGAAATAGTATAGGACTTTCTGCTTGAATGGGGGGGGGCTGGACTAGAAGACCTCCAAGGTCCCTTCCAACTCTGTTATTCTGCTATTCAACCCTGTTTCTCAGCTCTTAAAATTCCACCAGCAATACTGTACAACTTTAGAATATGCCACAAGGGCTAAGGTCTCTTTTTATTTTTGCATTTCATTTCATATTACTTGTCTTTCCAGCCTCTTGCAATAAATTTTATTCAAATCTCACAGATTCAAGGTCCAAGCAGTTTTTTTTAAACCCAACAAATTCTGAGTTTAAATTCTGCTCCAGCCAGTTTCAACTCTGCTCTTCTTGCATGCGTGATTAAAAAAAAAAAACACCAGGATGAATTTCTGCAACTTTTTTTTTTATGTCAGTGCTGGGAATTGGGCCTGTGTTCACGCTAGCCACAAGCTGCATTTCTATACATCCTGGATGAATTATTGAAGTGGAATTCCCAGTTGTTTTTGCAATGGGCCGATATAAATCTCTTGATGTATTTCATTGTCCGCATCAGCCAGTTATACAGGATGGAGCAGCCATCTTTCTGGCTACTTCCTTATTTAAGTAGCAGGTTGGTAAACAGTCATATTCCTACCTGGTTGCTCCTTCTCTTGTGAATGTGTTTGTAGCCTTGCCTATAAAAAGTTTCTAGAAAAAAAGAAGAGGAATAGAATAGAGCTGGAAGGGACTTCGGAGGTCTTCTAGTCCAGCCCCCTGCTCAAGCAGGAGACCTATATCATTTCAGACAAGTGGCTGTCCAGTCTCTTCTTAAAAACCTCCAGTGATGAAGCACCTTCAATATTTGAAGGCAAGCTGTTCCACTGGTTAATTGTCCTCACTGTTAGGAAGTTTCTCCTTAATTCCAGGTTGCTTCTCTCTTTGGTCAGTTTCCATCTGTTGCTTCTCGTCCTGCCCTCTGGTGCTTTGAAGAATAATGTGACCCCCTCTTCTTTATGACAGCCCCTCAAATACTGGAATACTGTTATCATGTCACCCCTATTTCTTCTTTTTTTAGACGAGCTCCGTGGTGGCGAACCTATGGCACACGTGCCACAGGCGGCACACGGAGCCGTCTCTGGTGGCACGCGAGCCATTGCTGAGCCGAGCTGTTCCCTCCTCCTCTCCGTGCATGCGCAGCTTTCCGCGCATGCGCAGTCTGGGAATACACGAGAGGCTATAAAAAGAGCAACTTTCGGCGGAAGCAGCATTTGCTGCAGACAGCGAGAGAGCGAGCACAAGTCGGAATGGATAGTGAGCGAGCGAGCACGAGCCAACAGCTTGGTGGCCATGCCCACTCAGTGGCCACGCCCACCCGGCACCCGGCGATGCATAAGTGGGTTTTGGGTTGCAGTTTGGGCACTCGGTCTCTAAAAGGTTCGCCACCACTGGACTAGCTAAACCCAAATCCTGCAGCTGTTCTTCATGTGTTTTCGTCTCCAGGCCTTTGATCATGGAAGAGTAGATGTAGATTTCCTGGCTGTTTCTAGAACTAGGGCCATTTCTGATTTTCATTCATTGTTTTTCCCAAATGAAGCTTCTTCTCTATCATTCCTTTCCTGAGAAGGTTTTTTTTTTTTACTAACTCTGGACTATCTATCCTGATTGGAAGTTCTCTTCATCTATGAAAGAGGTTTTTCTTTCATTTCAGTTGGTCCTTGACTTTTGACCACAATTGAGCCCAACATTTCTGTTGCTAAGTGAGACATTTGTTAAGCGAGTTTTGCCCCATTTTACGACCTTTCTTCCCACCATCGTTAAGGGAACCATTGCAGTTGTTAAGTTAGTAACGTGGTTGTTAAGCGAATCTCACTTCCCCATTGACTCTGTTTGTCAGAAGGTCCCAAAAGATGATCACATGACCCTGCGACACCACAACTGTCATATGTAGGAACCAGTGGTCCCGCGTCTGAATTTTGATCACATGACCCTGGGGATGCTGCAACAGTCATAAGTGTGAAAAATGGTCATAAGTCACTTTTTTCAGTGCTGTTGTGACTTTGAACGGTCACTAAACGAAGTGTTGTAAGATGAGGACTACCTATACAATAACTCTATTGTTGCTGAATGCAGAAACTCAGCACCCAGTGTGGTTATTGTTGGTGACAGATAGGCTGGCTTGGTCACTCAACCGTGAGACACTGGTGAAGCGGGCACAGTAGTGCCTGCATTTTCTGCGTCGCATGAGAAAAGCACGTCTTCCTTCCCCTGTCCTTACCACTTTCTACAGAGGGACAATCGAGAGCATCCTGTCATACAGCATCACAGTCTGGTTTGGAGGCATCCCTGCTTCAGACAGGAAGGCGTTGCAGAGAGTGGTGAGGACGGCAGAAAAGATCATTGGCAGTTCCCTCCCTTCCATCCAGGACATAGCACATAAGCGTTGCTTGAGCGGGGTCCGCAAGATTGTCTGAGACATTACACACCCACTTCACAACCTGTTTTCCTTGTTACCTTCTGGGAGGAGACTTTGTGGTATCCAAAGCAGAACATCCAGATTCAGCCATGGTTTTGTTCCATACAGTATCAACCTTCTAATCTCTCAACCTTCCTCTTTCCGCTATGTATTCAAGATGGACAGTGATTAATATTTATATGTATTTATATGTAAGGGTGTAGGTACACACATGTCTGTATATAGCATGTTTATATGCGTATTATGTATGTGTACACTTTGGAGAGCAGGCGACACAATTTCATTTTTAATGAAATTAAAAATAAGAAAGGCTGAGCGCCAAAGAATTGAGGCCTTTGAACTATGGTGCTGGAGAAGACTCCTGCGAGTCCCCTGGACTGCAAGGCGATCAAACCGGTCAGTCCTAGAGGAGATCAACCCTGACTGCTATTTAGAAGGCCAGATCCTGAAGTTGAAACTCAAGGACTTTGGCCACCTAATGAGAAGGAAGGACTCCCTGGAGAAGGGCCTAATGCTGGGAAAGATTGAGGGCAATAGAAGAAGGGGACGACAGAGAATGAGGTGGCTGGATGGAGTCACCGAAGCAGTAGGCGTGAGCTTAAAGGGACTCCAGAAGATGGTAGAGGACAGGAAGGCCTGGAGGAATGTTGCCCATGGGGTCGCAATGGGTCAGACATGACTTCGCAACTAACAACAAGTGTGCCCACAGTAAAAAAAAAAAAATTACAATAAAGGTTATCTGTGCATTAGTGTTCACTAGAGGGCGCCCTTTTGCTTAGAAGCCGAGAGGTGGAACTGCACCTATCGGCTGATTGATCCTGCGCACCTCAGGCAGAAGAACTGCAGCAAAAGGCACTAAAAGACCAGTTCAAAATTGTGTAGCTGGGGAGTGTGTGTGTGTGTGTGTGTTTGTTCAAAAATGAAAAAGAGAAACATTGTCTGCCTGTGGACTCTCCCTACCCACTCTGGTTGAGAGTGAGAAGGTTCCAGGATGTAATCCCTTACGAAACGCAGAGCAACAGTTTGTTTGACTGAAATCGTACCTGTTGGGAAGCTGAAATGAACGCACCCTTGTTTCCACCCTTTGTGTCAACTGCCGAGGCAGTAAGACCTGCTAGGTCAGCAAATACAGGTCCTAAACCTGTATTTACCAAGCCAGAACACAGGAAACTGGCCGCTGATACCCCAATCAACCCACCTGATCTAATTTTAGGATTCTCGGCAGCCGGGTCCAAAAGTTCAGACTGGAATTTGTTTCCACCCAGAGTGAGGTTGTTAGGAATAGAATTAGGCTTTTTGTTTTTGCCTGCAAAATCCTACACTAAAAAAGAAGTTGGTGAACTGGAAAGAATTTAAAGAACCTGTTCTCCTTAACCTCTGACTATCCGTGGTATCAGAATTTTCATTGTTCAGCAAGGCGATTGTTAAATGAAACATGTGCTGCAGCTGCCAAAAAAGCCAACACAGTGCTGGGCTGCATTAACAGAGGGAGAGAATCAAGATCACGTGAAGTGTTAATACCACTGTACA
>NW_015399616.1:0-1044 GCF_001527695.2 Protobothrops mucrosquamatus
ACCTGAATATATGTTTACTTTTCGAATTTGAGGTCAGTTTCAAATTTTGACTTTCCATGCTCAATTGGCTATTTGCCAACAAATGCAAGATACGCCGCGGCCTAACTCCTGAAGGAGAGGTCGCATCCGGAAAACATATGATTTTTTGGGTTCCCCAACTGGTGGGGAACCTGAATATATGTTTACTTTTCGAATTTGAGGTCAGTTTCAAATTTTGACTTTCCATGCTCAGTTGGCTATTCGAACAAATGGAAGATACACCGTGGCCTAACTCCTGAAGGAGAGGTCGCATCCGGAAAACATATGATTTTTCGGGTTCCCCAACTGGTGGGGAACCTGAATATATGTTTACTTTTCAAATTTGAGGTCAGTTTCAAATTTTGACTTTCCATGCTCAATTGGCTATTTGCAAACAAATGCAACATATACCCTGGCCTAACTCCTGAAGGAGAAGTTGCATCCGGAAAACATATGATTTTTCGCGTTCCCCAACTGGTGGGGAACCTGAGTATATGTTTACTTTTTGAATTTCAGGTCAGTTTCAAATTTTGAGTTTCCATGCTCAATTGGCTATTTGCAAACAAATGCAACATATACCCTGGCCTAACTCCTGAAGGAGAAGTCGCATCCGAAAAAAAATATGATTTTTCGGGTTCCCCAACTGGTGGGGAACCTGAATATATGTTTACTTTTCGAATTTGAAGTCAGTTTCAAATTTTGACTTTCCATGCTCAATTGGCTATTTGCCAACAAATGCAAGATACGCCGTGGCCTAACTCCTGAAGGAGAGGTCGCATCCGGAAAACATATGATTTTTCGGGTTCCCCAACTGGTGGGGAACCTGCATATATGTTTACTTTTCGAATTTGAGGTCAGTTTCAAATTTTGACTTTCCATGCTCAATTGGCTATTTGCCAACAAATGCAAGATACGCCGTGGCCTAACTCCTGAAGGAGAGGTAGAATCCGGAAAAGATATAATTTTTCGGGTTCCCCAACTGGTGGGGAACCTGAATATATGTTTACTTTTCGAATTTGAGGTCAG
>NW_015399616.1:5527-6539 GCF_001527695.2 Protobothrops mucrosquamatus
GTTTACTTTTCGAATTTGAGGTCAGTTTCAAATTTTGACTTTCCATGCTCAATTTGCTACTTGCCAACAAATGCAAGATACGCCGTGGCCTAACTCCCGAAGGAGAGGTCGCATCTGGAAAACATGATTTTTCGAGTTCCCCAACTGGTGGGGAACCTGAATATATGTTTACTTTTCGAATTTGAGGTCAGTTTCAAATTTTGACTTTCCATGCTCAGTTGGCTATTCCAACAAATGGAAGATACACCGTGGCCTAACTGCTGAAGGAGAGGTCGCATCCGGAAAACATATGATTTTTCGGGTTCCCCAACTAGTGAGGAACCTGAATATATGTTTACTTTTCGAATTTGAGGTCAGTTTCAAATTTTGACTTTCCATGCTCAATTTGCTATTTGCAAACAAATTCAACATATACCCTGGCCTAACTCCTGAAGGAGAAGTCTCATCCGGAAAAAATATGATTTTTCGGGTTCCCCAACTAGTGAGGAACCTGAATATATGTTTACTTTTCGAATTTGAGGTCAGTTTCAAATTTTGACTTTCCATGCTCAATTTGCTATTTGCCAACAAATGCGAGATACACCGTGGCCTAACTCCTAAAGGAGAGGTCGTATGCGGAAAACATGATTTTTCGGGTTCCCCAAGTGGTGGGGAACCTGAATATATGTTTACTTTTCGAATTTGAGGTCAGTTTCAAATTTTGACTTTCCATGCTCAATTGGCTATTTGCAAACAAATACAACTTATACCCTGGCCTAACTCCTGAAGGAGAAGTCGCATCCTGAAAAAATATGATTTTTCAGGTTCCCCAACTGGTGGGGAACCTGAATATATGTTTACTTTTCGAATTTGAGGTCAGTTTCAAATTTTGACTTTCCATGCTCAATTGGCTATTTGCCAACAAATGCAATATACGCCGTGGCCTAACTCCTGAAGGAGAGGTCGCATCCGGAAAACATATGATTTTTTGGGTTCCCCAACTTGTGGGGAACCTGAATATATGTTTACTTTT
>NW_015399617.1:0-1390 GCF_001527695.2 Protobothrops mucrosquamatus
GAAAGTTAGGAGATCCGGAATCGTCCGGATCTCGGGGGGTAGTTCGTTCCAGAGGGTGGGGGCACCCACAGAGAAGGCCCTCCCCCTGGGGGTCGCCAGCCGACACTGCTTGGCCGACGGCACCCTGAGGAGGCCCGCTCTGTGGGAGCGTACCGGTCTGTGAGAGGGAATCTGTGGCAGAAGGCGGTCTCGGAGGTATGTTTGTGTGTATATATATTCACATATAACACTAGTCAGACTGACAGACAGAGAGTTAGTTTGATCTAGTGCAGTGATGGCGAACCTTTTAGAGACTGAGTGCCCAAACTGCAACCCAAAATCCACTTATGCATCGTCGAGTGCCGGGTGGGTGTGGCCCATTGGGTGGGTGTGGCCCACTGGGTGGGCGTGGCCATGGTGGTAATGGCAGACTGGGTGGGACTAAAAAGTTCAATCAATCAATTCCAACTTTGCAAGATCTTTTTTTTCCCACGAGAAGTTGAAATTGACTGATTAACTTTTTTTTTTTTACACGGTGGCGGAGGCCTAAAGTGAAAAGGTTTTATAAAACCCAGCTGAAGGCCTAGGACTGCGGCACGGCGCACGTGCCCACAGAGAGGGCTCTGAGTGCCGCCTCTGGCACCTGTGCCATAGGTTCGCCACCACTGAAATATCACCTTAGTTCTAGGTTGATCTAGTGGTTAATGCACCAGGCTAAAAACCAGGAGATCATGAATTCTAGTTCTATCTTAGCCGTGAGAAAGCCAGCTGGGAGACTTTGGGCCAGTCCCTCTTTCCCAGTCCAGCTTACCTCAGAGAGTTGAGGTTGTAGGAAAAATAGGTGGAGGAAGGTGTGTTGGGTATATTTGCCAGCGTGAATTATTTGTAAAAATAATAAAGGAGGAAGGAAGGAGGGAAGGAAGGAAGGAAGGAAGGAAGGAAGGAAGAAGGGAGGGAGGGAGGTTTTCTTTTCTCTTTTCTTCTCTTCTTTTCTTTTCTTTCTCATCTTTAAACAGACTCATCATCAAAGGTAACAGCCTCTTTGCCTTTTTAACTCACTAACTAAAGGGACATTTTCTGTCAAACAGAATCAGGTACCTCGGTGCCACAATGGTTCATTAAAGGCCAGGTTTTATTACATATTACATGCTTTCTGCTTTTCACACAAACTTATTATAGCCTTCTGAGAAGGTGATCTTTTAAAGCACATTAGACTAATGTTCCCGCAACTCCAGATAATGTACATTTTATTGAACTGTAGTGACTTGGTTTACCTTTATTTTATTTTATTTTATGTTTTAAAAAGTTCACCTAATGTTTTGCTCTGATAACAGATTTAACAATAAAGAAACAAAGTTAATGACATATTGGAGGACACTGAAGTTGTTGCCATTTAGAATTCCTGAGGAGG
>NW_015399617.1:4799-6539 GCF_001527695.2 Protobothrops mucrosquamatus
GGGACCTTGGAGGTCATCTAGTCCAACCCCCTGCTCAGGCAGGAAACCCTATACCATTTCGGACAAATGGCTGTCCAGTCTCTTCTTAAAAACTTCCAGTGTTGGAGCATTCACCGCTTCTGGAGGCAGGTTGTTCCACTGGTTAATTGTTCTCACTGTCAGGAAGTTTCTCCTTAGTTCTAGGTTGCTTCTCTCCTTACTTAGTTTCCACCCGTTGCTTCTTGTCCTGCCTTCACAGGTAGTCTGGAACTACCTGTATGTCCTCCAAAACAACTCCCTATTCCCCATTGACAACTAACCTTGTTTATCCTCAAATCAAAAACACCAAGAAAAGTTCAAAGGACATTTTTAAGCACTTCAAAAATAAAGAAGAAAAGCAGAAGCTTTTTTTTATTTTTTTTATTTTTCAAGATGAGAAGAAAGCTTTCAGGAAATTGCACTGTAGATTTTGGCACAGCATTAAATTCCCTGGTTTGGCTCCGTGTTTTACGTACCTGATAAAAACGTAAAGCCAATTAGACGATCTTTTTCCTTTGAGAATCATGGAAATGCTTTCCTGTGGAATAAAATGGCCTTTCTTATTTTTCCAGGAACTCTTAAGGAATAGGATGTGACCAGACGTTTAAATGACAGCCCGGTAAGTCAAATTTTATTTGGATTTGGGGATCTTTTTTGCTGGACTGGTGTTTGACCAATTATGAGAACATGCTTGCGATGTGTTTGCCTAAATCTGGATGGATGAGGCTTAGGCATCTGCCTAAAACTTGTTATGTTTAAAGAAGGAATCTACAAACTAATCTTTTTTTAAAAAAAAAAATGCACAATTTGTCGGCTGTCGCATTGAGAGTCCTGCAGTCTTTGCACGTTCTGACAGATCTGTTGCAAATTGAGATGGACCCAAGTTCTTTTGGTCCACGTTGCGATACTTGGAGAAGTTTATGTTGTGTGACTTACTTTCATAGCTCTGATTTCTTTTTGATCTTTGGAGGGGAAGTTTACTCGTTGTTCTAGATTGCATTTAGATGTTGCTTGCATGTTCAGCTGGGGCCTAAATGCCATCACCATATGCCTTATCTTAAGATTTGCTTTTCCTTTGACCGTTCCTTGTAAAACATGGTGGTTACGGGGTTTATTTGTGGAAAAAAGCTCAACAACCGACATTGGATGTGGTACTAATTTTAATGGTCCATAACCTCTGGGTGGGTGGGTACACAAAAGTCACACTGACATCTTCATTCAGCTTCTAGACCAGGCTTTTGAGATTCCTAAAGGTCACTCTTATCTCTTATGCATTTAATATCCAGTTTTAAGGACTTTTCTGTTGTGGGTTCTATTCCTCTGTTTTTATAGGCATTTTTACATGGACCTGGGCTCACAAAGTATTCTAGAAACATCTAAAAGGATCTACCTTTTAGATCCTCTTAGTTGAGGGACAAATATGGCTCTAGGCTCGTGCCTCAGCATGCATATTTTTCCAATGAAACTGACCGAGACAGGAAGATCATTTTATTACGATTTATTCAGAACATTCTGAGTATAAAAGGGATTCCTCTCATTCAGAGAGTGAACCTCAATCCTCAGTTTTCATTCTCTTTTATAGTTAACATGTCAAAGGAGAATACAAAAGAAAAGTTTATTGGACAGGACAAAAGTAACTTCTCTTTTGCCTAGGATGTCAATTGCTTGGAGTTAAGCATGTTACATGTATGTCCGTGTAAATGAACTCTGATGTACATAGGG
>NW_015399618.1:0-1052 GCF_001527695.2 Protobothrops mucrosquamatus
GGAGATGACTGTAGAGCAGATCACTAACTTCTCATGCATAAGTTTAAAGTTAAGCTAGAGTTGAAAAAGAAAGTTAACCAGTTTCTACAATATGATGTTGACTGTATAGGTACCAGTGTCACGAAAAATATCAGGAATCACACTGAAATCCTGCTTCTCAGTAATGAGGAACCAAAGAAATCTTTTTGAAATTAAAGAAGATATAGAACAGCCTTGTCCAACCTGTGGCCTGTGGACTGCATGTGGACTTGAACAGCTAGTAATGCATCCAAGATAATAAAGAATAGATAAAATATAAAAAATAAACCATCCCAAGACAATTTCTCTTCAATCCATGTAGCCCAGACAAACCAAAAGGTTGTACAACTATGAGGTAGAGGATAAAAGTGAAAACAGATTGCTAAAGACCAAGAAACTAAATAAGGAAATCAAATGTTAAAACAAATAGTGGAAATTACCAAGAAATTAAAAGAAACCAAACCAAGAAAGTCAAAGATCTCAGGAAGGAACGTCACCCAAAATGTCAAAGATCTATTAGAAAAAATAAGGAACATTATTACAACAATATTTGTAAAGATACTGGATTCAGAATGGGGAAAAAAGGTCTTCTAAAATATGTCCTAACTTAGAAGGAGATTTCAACCTTAAACTAGTATGGTAAAATCACTTATAAAAAGATCAAACAAAGAAGGAAATGGTGTATTGAAATTCTGTGTAGTAATGATGTCAATATTCTTAACATATATTACTTACTTACCAGAACCTCTAATATTAAATGACATTAGACCAACACTCTAGTCATTACCAAGTCAGCAGACTACAAAAATAATGGAATGCCCACAGAAATATGTCAAACAACAGAAGAATATATAGCAGTTCTAACCAAATTCTGCCTGCAAAATTGGACAACAACTGGGTTCAACTTCAGTTGAAAAAGATTTATATGCCAACACCAAAGAAAGAAGATGTCAAACCTGACTCACTTTGCCAAACAGTGACGGGAAGAGAGTGGTGAATTCCTAAGGGAGGAGGGAGGCACTAGAATGCAAGTG
>NW_015399618.1:3781-6539 GCF_001527695.2 Protobothrops mucrosquamatus
ACCAATTTAGAGTCCATGTAGGAGAAGAGCTTAACCATGAGTTATTTGACTGGCCGGTTACTGGAGGAGGAACAGAAATGGCTGGAAAGGCAGCAGAGAGGGGGTGACAATGCACAGATCAGGCCTACAACTGCAACATCCAAGGATGTCAATAAAGCAGCCGAGAACGTTTGCATGGTGAAATGCTGCTTCACGTGTGGTTCTACAGAACATCTCCAGAGATGCTACCGTGAGAAGAGAAACAGAGGAGCAGTGAAACAAGATCATAGAGCTACATAACTGACATTTTCCCTGGCAGCAACTTTAACTGAAAAGAACACTTGGCTATTGGACAGTGGGGCGAGTCAGCATATTGCAAATGACAAATGTTTTCAAACCTAAGACCAGCTAAACAAACATTTGTTAGCTTGGAAAATGGACAACAGTCTGCTGTTAAAGGGGAAGGTAAAGTTTATGTAACTGGTATAGGAGAAATGGATAATGTATTATATGTACCAGAGTTAGTCCATAATTTACTCAGTATTTCGAGCTTAGATAATATGGGGTATGAAGTAATGTTTGCAAAGAGTCAATACACCATCAGGAAAGGTGGGAGGATTTGTGCACAAGGTGTTAAGCTGTTAAGAAAGCAGGATGATTATCACGAACACTTACAAACTCCCAAGCATGATAATTGCATACATTTATTACATAGGAGGATAGGTCATGCAAGTTTTAGAGTGCTGCAAAGGACGCCAGACCTAGCTGAGGGACTTAAAATTAAGCAATGCAACACATATTTAGATTGTGCTATTTGTAAGGAGTCAAAGTCCAGAGTGTATCCTGTAAGTAAGAAAAGCTCAAGGCAAACAAACCAAGTTTTGCAGTTAGTGCATGATTTAATTGGTCCTATGGCACCCTCTCTAGGAGGAGCTAGATACGTACTAGTCTTAGTAGATGACTACACTAGAAATAGGTTGTTATTTATTACAGAGCAAAACAGAAGTTCTACAACAGGTCACGCAATGGGTGAACTATCTATCTATCTATCTATCTATCTATCTATCTATCTATCTATCTATCTATCTATCTATCTATCTATCTATCTATCTATCTATCATATTTATCTTATTTAGGAACTGCCTGTCTCCATCAGAGTAGATCTCACTTGCTGACTGCCTGGTGCGGGAACAATTTGTGAAGTTATTTATTTATTGTATCTTATTTTGATAATATACAATATATAATTTTATATATTGTATATTAATTTTAAATTTAAAACACTTTAAAGAGAAAAACACTTATTTTTTACCATTTTGTGGGCTCTATGGTTGTTGTTAATTGTGAAGTTGTGTCTGACCCATCGCGACCCCATGGACAACGTTCCTCCAGGTCTTCCTGTCCTCTACCATCTTCTGGAGTCCATTTAAGTTCACGCCTACTGCTTCAGTGACTCCATCCAGCCACCTCATTCTCTGTTGTCCCCTTCTTCTATTGCCCTCAATCTTTCCCAGCATTAAACCCTTCTCCAGTGAGTCCTTCCTTCTCATTAGGTGGCCAAAGTATTTGAGTTTCAACTTCAGGATCTGGCCTTCTAAAGAGCAGTTGGGGTTGATCTCTTCTAGGACTGACCAGTTTGAACGCCTTGCAGTCCAAGGGACTTGCAGGAGTCTTCTCCAGCACCATAGTTCAACGGTCTCAATTCTTTGTCGCTCAGCTTTCTTATGGTCCAACTTTCACATCCATACATTGCAACTGGGAAAATCATGGCCTTGACTATACGCACTTTTGTTGGCAGGGTGATGTCTCTGCTTTTTAGTATGCTGTCTAGATTTGCCATAGCTTTCCTCCCCAGGAGCAAGCATCTTTTAATTTCTTGACTGCAGGTAGATTTTTTTAATACTGATGGATGAGGGTTTTCTTATATTAGTTATCAAATAGCCATTTTAATTCTGTTGATTTAAATTAAGAAAGATATATGTGCCTATCAGTTTTAGGATTCATAATGACACTAGTATTGTAACTTTGGACATACATTTAATATTTCTATTTTTTATTTACATTTAATCAATCTGGTGTTTTGCTATATTAGGTTTGCATTTTTTCTATGTTTATAACAAGCTTCATAGCTGTTAGTTTGGTACATGGTATTAGGAAAATAGAAACTCTGAAGTGCACACCTAATCACCAACTACAGAAGTTATCAAGATTTCTCACTGCATATTAAGTAATAGTGTATCAAAATGATGTGCATAGCATTGTTTTACAGTACAGTACTAGCTGTAGACTTGTATTTCTCTTCTGTAATGTTCCTTAATTTGAAGGGATGGAGAACTACTGCTTTACAGAAAAAACATGGTGTAGTTCAAATCAGAGAATTCTGACTCTGAAACTGAAAAGGCCAAGGAAGAGGGCTTTTTCTGCTGTTGCCCCTGCTTTGTGGAACATTTTGTCTTCAGTGGTGAGGAAAGCCACTAATCTCTTGGTGGGTCAAAACTTGGCTATATACCCTTGCCTGGGGGACACAGGGGCCCACATAGCCATGAAGCTGGTTATGCCTGTGAGAACTCCCCCCATACACTTCTCTGTGGGAGCTCCCACCCTCTGGAATGAACTGCCCCCAGAGATCAGGGTAATCCCTGATCTCCCTTCCTTCCGCCGCGCCCTTAAGACATGGTTGTTCCAGCTTGCGGGACTGGCCTAGGGGAATTTTTAGAGGGGGTTTTAAATTTATCTTAATTGGATCAAATTCAAATATTTCCCTTTTAATTAATTTTAA
>NW_015399619.1:0-1742 GCF_001527695.2 Protobothrops mucrosquamatus
CATGAATCCAGTATCTTTTCCTCCAGAGTCACCCACCTTCCTCAGTGGAGAAGGTCCCCTCCGGACAAGGAACACAGTCATAGCAACAAACTGGCTCTCCTTCCTGAACCTGTTTGACAAATCCAGGATGACAATTTTCTACACATTGGGACTGAGGGAAAGACTAAGCAGAAAACAAAGGAACATCAATAAAAACAGGCCAAATCATTGAAGGAAAATGGTAGTCGACATAAACATTAACAAAATAGTCTCTGGACTTCACTTAGATAAATATAAATCTCTAAAAGTTGCAAACTATTGACATATTACATTGCAATATAGGGCCTTTCTTCTTAATAAAGTCTGGAAGGATGGAATTGAGATTTCTTTTAGATTACATGTGAGATCTGCCATATTCAGCTCTGCACTTTGCTGTCATAAATTGTACAGAGTACAGAGAAGAGCAAAAAAGATGATTAGGGGACTGGAGGCTAAAGCATATAAGGAACGGCTGCTGGAATTGGGTATGTCTAGTTTAACGAAGAGAAGGACGAGGGGGGACATGATAGCAGTGTTCCAATATCTCAGGGACTGCCACAAAGAAGAGGGAGTCAAGCTATTCTCCAAAGCGCCTGAAGGCAGAACAAGAAGCAATGGGTGGAAACTAACCAAAGAGAGAATCAACTTAGAACTAAGGAGAAACTTCCTGACAGTTAGAACAATTAACCAGTGGAACAACCTGCCTCCAGAAGTGGTGAATGCGCCAACACTGGAAGTTTTTAAGAAGAAACTGGACAGCCATTTATCTGAAATGGCATAGGGTTTCCTGCCTGAGCAGGGGGTTGGACTAGATGACCTCCAAGATCCCTTCCAACTTTATTATTATTATTATTATTATTATTATTATTATTATTATTATTATTATTATTATTATTATTATTATTATTATTATTATTATTATTATTGTTGTTGTTGTTGTTGTTGTTGTTGTTGTTATTGTTATTGTTGTTATTGTTGTTAGGGGGGTGGAGGGGGGCAATTGGAATGTAGAGAGTAGAGATGAGAGGGAAGGGGGGGGGGTGAGACCTTTGACAGAAACCAGAAGAGTGAGAACCAGCCTATTCCAGTCTTCAAGGACACGTAGCCTGGGAAATTGCACCGAATGGAGCCAAACATTTAAGCTGTTCCCAGAACACCTAAACGGCATGCCATTGAACACAGATGGACAGTTCAAGGGAGGAGGTCTGGAGAAAGAGGGAACAATGTAACCTTTTGCATGGGAACTTCAGACCTAGCCTTACTTTTGCTGCAACTACTAATCCTTAGTAAAAGAACCTATCACTTCAACCAAATGGAGTTGAGATTCTTACTTTCCTAGGGATCTTGTTGGGGCAGGTCTGACACACTACATAGAACATTGCAAAACCATTCCCCTTTGAAAGTAATCCAATATTATCTCTCAGCTAAGGTGCAAAGAAAAATTTCTTACACATTAGGGCTGTCAACCTTAGAGAAGATGTTTTTTGCTTCTTTTTATATTTATATCCTCAATTCATATGGCTGCCATGCTAAGCAACTCAGATTAGACCAAAACTGACTGTCTGTATTCTAGAACTGAAGTGAGATGAGATGGAGGTGAGGTGATGAAAACAGAAAGGCTAAGTCAGCATCTTTTGCTGCAGCTTATTGGCTCATTGGAATTATAAGTGGTCTACTCCCCATATTCAATTCTTTGTGAAGGCCATCCACCTTGTTAACTAGGC
>NW_015399619.1:5231-6539 GCF_001527695.2 Protobothrops mucrosquamatus
TGAGAGAAGTTCTTCTTTCCATTTCACTTATTGACTTAATTCAATTACTGAGCAGCCATCAGTCAGAAAAGCTTCAACCGGAATTCCTACAGAGAGGAGGCTCAGGCTAAATGGTCTCATTTAAGTGCCATTCAGATTTATGAATGTAGGCCTTCCGGTTTTGTGCCCGCAGCACATGGCCATGTGAGAGCAGACCTCCGCTCCCCACAGCTAGTTTCTTCCTGCTTGGGGGACTGTAGATGGGTCCGAAGCTGCCCCGGAGAGATGACTGTGAAGGAGGGGCACCCCCATTGATCACAAAGTGACAGTAATCACTTTGTTTGATCTGGGGAAAGCCCTCCGAACCCGACAGGAGAAAGGCTAGTGTGAGATCAGCGTCTAGCCCAAGCTGCTTGCAGCCGAAGTCCCAGAGAACGAACCTAAACATCGGTGAATAGTTTGCTTGGAATTGGTGAGAGTACTGATCTTCTTTCTTCTATCCACTATCTAAATTCTTGAACAGATCTCCAAAGCAAGAAAAGCTCCAGAAATGAAGGGACTATATCCCCATTCCCTTACAGATGGAAGCGGCAAATTAATATTAAAGGAGGGAAGAAATGTATTAAAATTTGATTTAAAATACTTCAGTCTGGACAAATTTAGGAACTAAAAAACTGTCAAGATTATACCCTAATTTTTTTTGATGGCATTATAAAAATATATAACAAAAATAACTTTTTGATTGAAAGGAAAACTGAAAAAAGAAATAACTGCTGACATCTAGTGGAGACTCAGAGAACAGAACACTAACAATAAGGACTCAGAAATTGGCAGAATGCCTAGAAACAAAGAAAAAGTTGTTCCTTTGAATTGCAAATAACCTTGAAGACAGCTGGGAACAAAGGAAGAGCCAGCTATAAGATTAAAAAGTACTTGAAAAAAAACCCCACCTGGACTGTTGCTTAAATCTAAGAACTGTTTATGGAAAAGAAAAACCTTGGCTTTTTGGCTAATCTTTTAGAGGAGAATATGTAGGAAGGATTTAAACTGGCTTAACATACTGAACTGTAATTTTGACTGACTGATAAATTGACTTTTTAATTAAAACATTGATGAAAGATTATTTGAAGGGGGGGAGACAACATGGATATTACATATGTATCAAAAAATGACAGGATGTCACATTCAATATTTTCTCCTGAAGGACGTAGCCTGGAAAATCAAGGGCCTCCAGAAGCAATATTTCAAGGCAAGATAAATACTTTCCAGGAGGAAATATATGTAATGTTAGGACAAATACAAATGACAATAGACTCAAACCACGAGGAA
>NW_015399620.1:0-1072 GCF_001527695.2 Protobothrops mucrosquamatus
GCTTCCTATTGAGTTAAAACCAAAGTTTATTTTATTTTGAAAGTTAATGGTGAAGGGCAGTAATAGAAAACGACTGATGCAATACTGTGACCAGGATAAAATAAATAAATAAAAATCTGCTAGTTAAAAACTAGTCATCAGGACTTGACATAATTTAAAATAAAAACCACACCCATGTACAGAGAATGAGAGAGAGAGAATGAGAGAGAGAGAGAGAGAGAGAGAGAGAAATGAGAGAAATAAAGGATGCCTTTCACCTCACGTAAGGAAGAAAGGGAGGGAGAGGACCCATGTTCCACTGCCACTCCCTTCCACACATGGGGAACTGAGGGGGGAAAGCAAAGCCCAGACTTGTCACGTTGCCCATAGAAAGGGCTCAGGAAGGAGGAGGGGAACTGGGGGAACCCTTCACACACACCCCATTCTGGGAAGAGACTAACGTGGATTATGGGCTTTGGAGTTGCATTTCAGGGGGAAATGCAGCCAACGGGGGTTTGTGAAGCTCTGGTTCCCCTTTGAACAAAAGTGAAAGTTTTCCTTTTGTGAAATGAAAATGTCTCCCCAGCCATTGTGCAGAGAATAACAGAGTTGGAAGGGATCCTGAAGGTCATCTAGTCCAGGGCTTTTCAACCAGTGGTACGGGTACCACCTGTGGTACATTGGCACCTGGCAGGTGGTATACGACCATCCTAGAAAAGGGGTAGAGGGGGAGGGGAATGAGCTGAACCGGTGAGCGAGAGACGGCTTGAGCTGCAGGGCTGTCAGGGCTCAGCAGAAGCGCCAAGATCAGTGCCGCTTTCCAGCTGATCAGCGCTTCTTCAGCACTCCCTCCCTGCCCTTGACAGGAAGGGACAGCCACCTCCTGCAGCCCTTCTGCCCTTCCAGGAACCCAACTTCACCGGCCTGTCTGCAGCCTTCATGAGGACTTGTTACTCGCTGTCACGATGTGGATTGGAGTTTTCCTGCCGCTTTTACAGAGAGCAACCAGATTAAAAAAAATCTGCCCATGTTTAGCAAATTGGAGTCCACTTGGCTGGTTTTGCAAGACTGAGGCCAGACTCAGGAAGCCCCA
>NW_015399620.1:3977-6539 GCF_001527695.2 Protobothrops mucrosquamatus
ACTGATGAAGGAGAATCCCCAGTTGCTGCATAATCTCACACTTGGCTACAATATTTATGACAACTATGACAACACCCTCGGCACTTCAGAGGCCTTGCTGGACATGCTCTCTACTGGAGAAGCCAATGTTCCCAACTACAGCTGTGGAAGGAAAGGCAACCTTTTGGCTCTTGTTGATGGAGCTATCAGAGACAGATCCGTCCAGATATCAACATTAGCAGCCACCTACAAAGTCCCACAGGTTTGTGTTTGTCCTTCCCTTTCTGTAAAGTGAGTGGGGTGTTGGTGTGTAAGCGATAGATCCAACTGTGTCTTCTCTATGGAATTCAAGATTATTTTGATTAATAATAATGATCAGTCTATACTTCAAAAGGCACTTTAATTTGTTCCAAAAAATGGTGCCAAGTTAATAATGCCCATCTCACCGCAAAATCCTCTTTCTCCCAAACAGCCCATCCCCTCTCTCTTTCCGAAAGCTTTCGTGAAGTGTAGGCGCAGGGTTGCAGATCCCCCCTTTGGTTTTTTAGTGGGGGGACTGTGCCCACCGCAAAATCACTAGCATCAGCTTGGATGATGAAAGGATCAGAGTGTTTAAGAATTGGTTCTGCGGCAAATAATCTTTTCACCATGGCATTTGTAAGTGTTATAAATAAGGATTGGGATATACAGTCGGGAGAAAGCAAGGATCAAAAGAGACCTGTCTTTTTCATGACATCATCCCAATTGCTTAGAGGCTTCTGCTGCACACTTGTGAAGGCGAGGAGAGGCTCTATGTCCAATCAAAGGATCTTCTGTACAATAGGAATGTGCAGTACTGATGGGAAGCTTACATTTTTTCCATGGTCTTAGCCAAAATAATGATATCCTCAATAATGAACAAATCTCAGATTTTTAAACAGAGTCCTACGAGATTACCTTTCCTACTGATGATAAAACATATATGTATTATGAACCTTTAGGGGCCACTAACATTAACCAACCATTTTATTAAAAATCTAGAAATATGTTAGGGAACGTATCAACTATTTTTGCTCTAACATTCATGGTATAATTCATCATAAAAGGTCTGAAGAGCAATATGGCCTCTGGAGAGGATTTTCTACCAGCTGAAAAATTCAAGAAATATCCTGACTGGTGGGACCCTCCATTGACAGATACATTTGCACATATAAATAATATCCGGCATACCCATTTTGGTCAAATTTGATAATTGTAATTCCTATATATTTAAAAAGGGACTAAAAAGAACCCTGGCAATTCCAGGCCCATTTCTCTAACAGATACTGTGACTAAAATATATGTAAACGTCCACTTGAAAAGAATTGATAGTAGGTGGATGAAAAGGGCATTCCTTGTAGAAGAACCAGCAGTCTTTAGGCAGTTGTGATCCACTATTGACAATTCTTTTGTCTTGAACCATCTAACTATAAAAATATCAGTCAGAGGAAATAATGGTTTGCTGCCTTTATAGCATTTGACACAGTAAACAAAGAAATATTATGGAAGAAATTGACCGCCCTTAAAATGGAGCTCAGGATGTTGACATTGCTCACACCTTTCCTTACCTGGGGGAACTTTTCTCTGGGACTGGATCTGGGCTCCCTAAACATCAAAGGAGCTCATTTAGAAGGCACAAGTGAATGCACTGTTAATTTTTTAAAAAAATCATAGGTATGCGGCTTCCTTAGACTGAATTATTAAATACAAAATACAAACGTTACCATTATGCACTTATATTGAGCTGAACTTTTGGATTTAATTTATATCACTAGTAGAAGAAATCCAATCACATCATCTGAGGTATCTTGAGGATGGATAAAAGGACTTCAGCTGCTGCCCTCAGAGCAAAATTGGGAATTTATACAATTTATAAAATTGGGGCATATAATTATTTATAATAAAATTAATGGGATGGAAACAACAACAACTACTATTACTACTACTACTACTACTACTACTACTACTACTATTACTACTATTATTACTACTACTACTACTACTACTACTACTACTACTACTACTACTAATAATAATAATAATAATAATAATAATAATAATAATAATAATAATAAAGTTGGAAGAGACCTTGGAGGTCTTCTAGTCCAACCACGTGCTCAGGCAGGAAACCTATACTATTTCAGACAAATGGTTGACCAATCTCTTCTTTAAAACTTCCAGTGTTGAGGCATTTACCGCTTCTGGAGGCAGGTTGTTCCACTGATTAATTGTTCTAACTGTCAAAAAAATTCTCCTTAGTTCTAGGTTGCTTCTCTCTTTGTTAGTTTCCATCTGTTGCTTCTTGCCCTGCCTTCAGTTCCTTTGGAGAATAGCTTGACTCCCTCTTTATTGTGGCAGTCACTGAGATATTGGAAGACTGCTATCATGTCCCCCCTCGTCCTTCTCTTCATTAAATTAATAAGAGTCCCCAAATGCTATTGGAACAAACAAATTTCATTTAAAACATTCTTGATTTTATGAAGTATCTTGAGGGTGGATAAAAGGAGTTCAGCTGCAGCCCTCAGAGCAGAATTGGAAATTTATAAAATATATAAAATTGGGGCA
>NW_015399621.1:0-2072 GCF_001527695.2 Protobothrops mucrosquamatus
TCTCTGTCTTTGCGGGCCAGTATCTGAGGGACAAGAACGGAGAGGAGCAGCTGAGGACAACGTGGCTGCTGCGTGAGAAGGTGGGATCCGCTGCAGAGGATTGGGGGGCGACCAGGTAAGGAACCGCAGGAGCTGAAGTGCTGTGCCCCCTAACTAAAAGGGCCCTGGACACCTCTCTTTTTCTCTCTCTTCCACCCCCACCCAAAGTGGCTCTTGAAAGGGCGCCCCAAACGGGTTTGCCTCTCTGGGGGATATTTCCGCACCCAGAGCTGAGCAGCTCCTGCGGGAGAGGCTGGAGACTCCGGTTCTGCCACTCCCCCCACAAAGAAACACAGCAAAGCTTTTGAGGAGCTTCCCCAGGTCGTTCTCACTGACAAATGTGGTTTGAGTGGCAACACAGTCTGGGTTGCCCACAGCTGGCAACACTCAGATTTGGCATTAATTGCTCTACTCAATTCGGAGAGCAGTAGCCCAGCACAGTCCCCATATTTCTATGGGGCTAAGAGGCCACCTTTCTGCCTTCCCTGAGCACAAGGCCTGCAGCTCTTCTGCTCCCCTCCAAAGAGGACACCTTCTCGGACACCTGGACGGAGCTGCTTCAAGGGAGGCCCCCAAAAACCGAGGAGAATTCGCCCAGCCTGCTCTGGGTCAGTGTCCTTCCCTTCATCAGACGTGGCCTGCAATGCCTGGCTGGGGACATACACGGCCCTCACCATCCCTGAGAACCGGAGCATCCATTTCCTTTGCCCCCCTTTTCATTCTCCCAGATAATAATATGGTGTGTGTGTGTGTGTGTGTGTGATGATGTTCAGCCTGGGGAAGGGACACCAAAAATGCCACCGTGAATTTTGACATTTCCCTCCCTCCTGTTTCATTGTAGGGTTGGCTCCAGCACCTTCTACCGCACCAAGTGAGAGGGTGAAGAGAGCAAGGCTTCTCTGATTTCTGCCTTGGGGGGGAAATGGGGGGGTGACCCTTCCAACCTCACCCATCAGACGCTCTTCTCCAATAAAATGTTTGCCTGAGCAGCCTCGGCCTCCCTGGTCTTTCAGAAGCTCCCTGGGTGCCAGTCTGCGGGTTTCCAGGAGAGGCCCGGTAGGACCCCCATCTGGAGGTGGGGTTGGGGGCCCCTCAAAGCTAGCTCTGTGGTAGAGTCTCTTTACACAGCCTTTGCCCTTGAAGACTTTGGGAACCTGCAGCCAATCCACTGAGGATCTGACCTATTAATTTATTAGGTAATTATTAAAGGCTTTTTGCAAAGGAGCCATGAATTAGCTTCACCCAGTGCTGGTCCATCCGAATCACTTGGCCTAAGCTTTGCTTGATAGAGTCTTTGTTAGAACCAGCAGTTAGCTAGAACCTATTTCGACACTTACCTGAAGAAGCCAAAGAGGTTGGCCACAAAGGGTTCAGTTATAACAATTGGATTTGCAAGGAAGAATTTTGCAAGTGGGGCCATTAGAAGAACAAGAAAACATAAGGTGATATTTTGGTTAAAGATCCAGCAGATCAGGAACAGGTGACGAAATATAATGAAATTCTGATTTGTTTAGGACTTACATTACTTTTATTACAAAGTTACAGTAACAGAAACCTGGAAGGCTGAATCAATCAAGTTTCATCTTCATGAAAGGAAGAAAGTCCTTAGGCCTGAGACCCTTCCTTAAATTTCATTTCTGCCTTGGACACATTTTATTTTTTTATCTGATCTTCATTTAGGTTGAGTCTCTTCCTCCTGTTTCCTCTTGTAGCCCATTTGGTGCACCTGGGAGGTGCACCAGCAAATGGGTAATCTGAGGCACAACTGGAACAAATGCTCAAAAGAGAAGATAAAAGGAAAGGAAAAAAAAGAGGGAGGGTTGGCTGGATCAATGGTCCAAGGAAGGGAAAGGAAGGATTGGATCTGTTCCCTGGTTGGAGATGAACAAGGAAGAGGCAAAGAGTAGAGCTGCTTCTTCCCTGGGTCTTCTCCTCCAAGACTCCAGATGGAGCTGGGCAGAATCACCAGCAGGAACCAGGAGAGAAGACGGAGGGAGGGAGGGAGGGAGGGAGGGAGGGAGGGAGGGAGGGAG
>NW_015399621.1:5343-6538 GCF_001527695.2 Protobothrops mucrosquamatus
GGTGTCCCGCCTGGGGCTGGCACGTCTAGATTCCTGGAGAACACCATGGCGATTGGCTTGGCAGCTTTGGGGCTCCTCGCTTTCCTGCTCGGCTGCTCGGGAACCTTTGCCGAAACCCAAAACTCGGAGCGAGCCGCCAAGGTGAGATCCGGGGTGACGGGCGGAGGGCTCCAGCGTCCCCCGTGAAAAGTCCCCCCCCGCCACCAGCCTCTACTCGGGTGGGCGACAGGAGCGGCTGGTGGGAGCCGGTGGGCTGCGCAGAGGCTGCCGCTTCCTCGGGGTTGATCGCACCCGGTGCCGTCGCTCTAAGAGGCCCTCGATCTCCTAGGGCCGGGCGGCCGAGCGTGTCCTCCGTGCGACTTCGGCAGCCTGCCGCCGGGGCTGGTTCTCTCGCTCGCTGCACAGATGGCAGAGCGATCCGCCCGCGGGGTGTCGTCCCGGACGCGGTCTGGCAGGCGCCTCGACCGACGGACTTTGGGATGTGCCGCCTTTGCCAGCCCCACGCGGCGTGGGCAGCCTTGGGGGTCGGGCACGTGGGAGCAGCGGGTGTTTTCAGATCCCCGGGAGAAAATGGAGGCAGAGTCTCTACCTGTTGGACAGCTGGGCTTGGCTAGCGCCGTGAGCCGCTTTCCTCCCCCTTCCCGCTCTCCTTTAGTGCTCCCTGAGCGGCAGCTGGGTGAATGACCTCGGCTCCATCATGGAGATCAACAACGTCAGTAACACATTCCCAATCTCAAGATAGCATCGGTGAGCGGGGGGGGGGTGTCTTTATGCGAACTATATCCCCCCCCCCAATTGATACAACAACTTTGATCTGACAGAATCCACTGCAGTCTTTGTGGGCCAGTGTCTGGTGGATAACAGCGGAAAAGAGCAGTTGAAGACAACCTGGCTGTTGCGTGAGAAGGTTGGATCCGCGGTAAATGATTAGGGGGCGACCCGGTAAGGAAATGCAGGGACTGAACTGCTGCGCCCCCTAACTGGAAGGGCCCTGAGCACCTCTTCTTTTTCTCTCTCTCTCTCTCCCCCCAAAGTGGGTCTTGAAAGGACGCCCCAATGGTTTGCCTCTCTCGGGGCAGCTCCTGCGGGAGAGGCTGGCATTGTGAGTCTAGGAGACTCCGTTTCTGCCACTTCCCCCACAAAGAAACGCAGCAAATCTGTTGATGAGGTTCCCCAGGTCCTTCTCACTGACAAG
>NW_015399622.1:0-2730 GCF_001527695.2 Protobothrops mucrosquamatus
TCAGTGCTTGGTAGGGAATGGCTTTTGTTCTCAATTTATATTTTAATGGCTTGCCCTGTCAATGTTGGTGGGAGTTGCCTTGGAAGTTATTTCCTTGGGCTGTTTACTGTTAGCTTGTTTGGCTAGGGCAGTGATGGCAAACCTTTTAGAGACCGAGTGCCCAAACTGCAACCCAAAACCCACTTATTTATTGCCGGGTCCCAGGTGGGCGTGGCCCACTAGGTGGGTGTGGCTGTGGTCATGGCAGACTGGGTGGGTGTGGCCAAGGTGGGCATGGTCACCTCGATATTGCTCGTGGGGACGGACATCTGTGGGGGCCGGGCAGGGTTGGGGGAGATCCAGGGGGTCTTTGGCAGGTGGGGTGGGGGGCAGGAGGCTCGTCCTGCGGGGTGAGGCGAGGCAAGGCAAGGCAGGGCAGGGGTGCCATTGTCACAGGGCAAGGCGAGGCAGGGGCCGGGGCGGCTGCTGCCTGACACCATTGGGCCCCGCACACAGAGGCCAGCGAGCGCATGAGGGCCAACAGTGTCCATCAGCAGCCACAGCCTGCTGGCCCCTCGACCGGTGCACTCTGGGGCTCCGCAGACCACCGCCAGCAGTTCAGAGAAGCCGTCTCTGAGCTGGATGGCCGGCCAACAGCTGAGGAGGCGATGCAGTGGGTTGTGCCCGGGAAAAGGAGAGCATGCGAGGCCAGGAGGGACGGGACGGGGGGGGAGGGAAACCAGCCGTGCTGGGATGCATCCGGCCACATGGGACCTCGGCGAGTTAGCAAGCGGCTGGTTGAAGAGGGACGGTTGCCATCTCCGGGGCATGGCGCATGTGCCCACAGAGAGGGCTCTGAGTGCCGCCTCTGGCATGCGTGCCATAGGTTCGCCACCACTGGGCTAGGGTATTGTTTCCTTATTGATTGTTAATCTTGGTGTTAATCTATGCTCATCTGGGTATTGTTTGCTAGTGGAGAGGTGTTCCGGTCTTTTTGATCCCTTTTTGGCATGTAGATTGTCTCTTTTAAATGGTGTGTATACGCTGTTTATGTCTATGTGTCTGTCGATGGCTGATTTGTGTGAATGCCAGGCTTCCAGGAATTTCTCCAGCATTTTGGGACCTGGCTTGATCTAGGACGGTCACAGTTTCCCAGTTGAAACTATGGTTAAGCCTGTCCTTGTGTTGAGAAATTAAAGAGTTTTCATCATGTCTTCTGGCTGCTAGTTGGTGTTCACGGATGCAGCCTGCTAGCCTTCCCCCTATTTGTCCTATGTAGTGGCTGTTGCAGTCCTTACACTGTTTTCTCTTGATGAATCCCTTTTGGTGGTCCTTTTAAGTTGACTTAATTGTGAGAAGAGATGAATGTATTGCTATTGATTTTTTTTTGAGGTGAGGGTTACATGTTTTTTTGGTTAACTTGCAATCTCTCTACATGCTTTCTTTGAAATTCAAAGGCAAAAAATGTGAGTCTTTTTCTGGGATTGTATTACAAGGGGAAAGGTCAACTGTACAACTGTAAGATTTTTAAGCTGCTGAAAAGAGTTTCAAGCAAAATGGGTATTCTCATTTTCTTCTTGTGTTCAAATCTGAAACACTGCACACAGGGAATGACAGGATGTGGGATGTGCATATTAACAGGAACAGAGTTACATCAATGTCTTTGGTACAGAATAAAGAATACTTATGTTCAATTGATGGATGGATGGATGGATGGATGGATCTAACTTGTGTAGTTACCCATCTCACATATCAAAACCAACAGATAGACATTAGAATATAAATAAAGGCAACACACATTGATTGACTGAATGATCATGTGCTATCGACTTGTTTTGGACTCCTAGTTACCACATACATTCTGCAGGCTTTCTCCATAACAATCTATCTCTAAAAGGCGCTTCTTCCAAAAGGCAACTGGACCATCTTGTTTTCTTCCTTTGAAAATATGAGCCAGCCGTGTGCTGCAGCTGCCAAAAAGTCCAACACAGGGCTAGGCTGCATTAACAGAGGGATAGAATCAAGATCACGTGAAGTGTTAATACCACTTTACAATGCCTTGGTAAGGCCACACTTGGAATACGGCATCCAGTTTTGGTCACCGCGATGTAAAAAAGATGTTGAGACTCTAGAAAGAGTACAAAGAAGAGCAACAAAGATGATTAGGGGACTGGAGGCTAAAGCATATAAGGAAAGGCTGCTGGAATTGGGTATGTCTAGTTTAATGAAGAGAAGGACGAGGGGGGACACGATAGCAGTCTTCCAGTATCTCAGGGGCTGCCACAAAGAAGAGGGAATCAAGCTATTCTCCAAAGCGCCTGAAGGCAGGACAAGAAGCAACGGATGGAAACTAATCAAGGAGAGAAGCAACCTAGAACTAAGGAGGAACTTCCTGACAGTTAGAACAATTAACCAGTGGAACAACCTGCCTCCAGAAGCAGTGAATGCTCCAACACTGGAAGTTCTTAAGAAGAGATTGGACAGCCATTTTTCCGAAATGGTATAGGGTTTCCTGCCTGAGTGGGGGGATTGGACTAGATGACCTCCAAGGTCCCTTCCAACTTTACTATTATTATTATTATTATTATTATTATTATTATTATTATTATTATTATTATTATTATTATTATTATTATTATTATTATTATTATTATTATTATTATTATTATATTGCTTTTTGAAGAATAGCACCTAATAATAATAATAATAATAAAGTTGGAAGGGACCTTGGAAGTCATCTAGTCCAATCCC
>NW_015399622.1:6699-8496 GCF_001527695.2 Protobothrops mucrosquamatus
TTATCTTATCTTATCTTATCTTATCTTACCTTATCTTACCTTATCTTATCTTATCTTATCTTATCTTATCTTATCTTATCTTATCTTATCTTATCTTATCTTATCTTATCTTATCTTATCTTATCTTATCTTATCTTATCTCATCTCATCTCATCTCATCTCATCTCATCTTACCTTATCTTATCTTATCAGGAATGAATCTAGCTTGGGAAATCTCCACAGGAAAATCCATTCAAAAACATCAAGACTGGAGTTTGGTTTACCACAGGCAAATGTACTTTACCAAGATTTTTAAAAAAACCTGAATAAATATCTGGGCACAAACTCTTCTCAGTTTGCTTGGTGAAAAACAACAACACCACCACAACCCATCAGTCTTTAATTATGTCAGTTAATCTGGGAGATGAGCAAAGAGATGTTGAAGGAAAAAACTTCATCAGGGTCCAGTCCAAGCCGGGAATAAACAAAATGGAGACTGCTTTAGAAAGAAGGTTGTTGTTTATTGAAGAACAGAGCCAGACACAAATGTGGCTCTGGGAAAGCTGACCACATGTTGCTGGGAGTTGTGGGTTTTTATACCTTCTTGAGCTTTTGTGTTTGGAGTTGTTCCTGTGGGATGAACTTTGACCTGAGGTTCAGTGTGCCTTTTTAGTATTCTGATGGTGGTGGGTTAATCCTATTATGTCCTAAAGGTCATACCCTGCTCCCCTGGGGCTGGAGCTGATAACTATGTCCTGTGTTGGATTTTTTGGTTGAGGGGTTGTTGATTCTAAGGATCTTTTGTCTTTCTAATCCCATCAGCTCCAAGCTTCCTGGCTCCAGTCTTTCTGAAAGGATTATCACATCTGCATTTCTACAGACATGGTTTCTGCTTGGGGCAGAGAGATTTGGGGGGGAGGGTGTTCTGCCTAAGATTTTCCATTATTCCTTTGGGGAAATATAGTATTCTGCCTTTTTAATATTCCCCCAAATATTTCTTTCTCTGGGGCAGGCTGACCTCCCATAGAGGAGAAAGACCTACATAACCAAAACTGATTGAGTTCATTAAAAACAAAAAAAAGGCCTTGAATGGAGACTGGAGTCAACCTTTGGAAGTTAACACCGCTAATAAAGCATCCTGAAAACTTTTTTTGTTATCTTAGAACCCTTGATTGATTGCTTATAAGCACACTGTCAGCAAGATGTTATAATTTTTCAATAATTCCGATCTATACTTCCCCTTCAGGAGACAAAAAAAAAATAAAATTCTAAAGAGTAGGGGGAATGAAATAATAGGAGGGGTCTGGAAATATCAAGTGAACAAGGGGGGCATAATTTCCAATTTATATACAGAACTACAATTTTGGAAAGCGTATTTTGCTACTTACGGTATGCTTCTTCTGGGGCAATTTTTTTTTTTTTTTTAGCCACCCAAATTGGCTTAAACGGGACCTTGTTTTTTTATTTTTCCCCTTTACAATTTCACTATTTGGGAAAACAAAAACCAACTAATTATTTGGGTGAGCTGGACTTTCCTGCTTGTTACAGCTGACCGGGGATCAAGAGGATTAACGCTCTGATGGATAGCAAGGCACTACTTTAGCAAGGAACTCATTTGCTTTGTATCTCTAGATGTGTCAACACTGCAAATACTGTATATTCTTGCTTTGACAATATGCAGAACTGTCTGGTATTTATATAGTTAAATCAGGCAACAGTGAAAGCCGGGGGGGGGGGGGGGAAGAAACCTGAAGTAAATCATGTCGTCCAAGTTAATTGGAAGATGTGAACCATGACCCCAAAATAAGGGAGGGAAAA
>NW_015399622.1:10255-13237 GCF_001527695.2 Protobothrops mucrosquamatus
AGGGAAGGGAAGGGAGGGGAGGGAGGGAGGGGAGGGGAGGAGAGGAAAGGAAAGGAAAAAGGTAGGAAAGGAAGGGGAGGGAAGGGGAGAGAGGAAAGGAAAGGAGAGGGGAGGGGAGGGGAGGGAGGGGAGGAAAGGAAAAAGGTGGGGAGGGGAGGAAAAGAAAGGAAAAAGGAGGGAGAAGATAGAGAAGGAAAGGAAGAAAAGAGAGGGAGGAAGGGAAGGGAAAGGAGAGCAAATAGCTACAGTTCATACATTATAATAATATAAATTTCACTGACATAGGTGGACTGGGGTCTAAATATCCAGTAATTTGAAAAGACTGGAAGTCATGGAATAAAACTTCTGAGAGATTTCTCAGTTTCTGTGTTTCAGTAATATTTAGGGGGGGGGGAGGGAGGGTAGAAAAGACACGTACCCCAATCCACCGTTTATAAATCATGAACTATACAATAAAGAGATTAGCTTTTGGATGCCCTGTTGTGCTTTTTTTTAAAAAAAGTCTTTACAAGCATTCAATTAAGACAATGATATCCTGGGAATTTCCTTGTGGGTTTGATGTCTCCTTTTATTGATGTAGTATGACAACACGTTAATGGGAAAGGTTAATCCAAGTGAACAGTCATTAAAATTGGAAATCTATACAGAAATTCTAATCACAGTTCAACTCTTAAGGAAAGAAACTCCCTTTTCCTGAGAAAGGAAAGGAAAGGAAAGGAAAGGAAAGGAAAGAGTGAGAGAGAGGAAAGAAAAAAAGAAAGAAAGAAAGAGAGAGAGAGAGAGAGAGAGAGAAAGAAAGAGAGACAGAGAGAGAAAGAAAGAGAGAGAGGGAGGGAGAGAGAGAGAGAGAAAGAAAGAGAAAGAAAGAAAGAAAGAAAGAAAAGGAGAAAGAAAGAAAGAAAGGAAAGAAAGAAAGAAAGAAAGAAAGAAAGAGGGAGGGAGGGAGGGAGGGAGAGAGAGAAAGAAAGAAAGAAAGAGAGGGAGAGAGGGAGAAAGAGAGAGAGAGAAAAAAAGAAAGAAAGAAAGAAAGAAAGAAAGAAAGAGGGAGGGAGGGAGAGAGGAAAGAAAGAAAGCGATAGAGAGAGAAAGAAATAAAGAAAGAAAGAGAGGGAGAGAAAGAAAGAAAGAAAGAAAGAAAGGGAGAAAGAAAGAAAGAAAGAGGGAGAGAGAAAGAAAGAAAGAAAGAAAGAAAGGGAGAGAGAGAGAAAGAAAGAAAGAAAGAAAGGGAGAAAGAAAGAGAGAAAGAGAAAGAAAGAGAGAGAAAGAAAGAAAGAAAGAAAGAAAGAAAGAAAGAAAGAAAGAAAGAAAGAAAGAAAGAAAGAAAGAAAAGCTCTTTTACCATGGAAGAAAATGTTTCAGAGTGATTTGGAAAAAGCAAGCTGTCAGCATCCAGCTTGAATATCCAAATAAAAGCCCATACGCACAAGCCAATACACACACTCATTTCCAATAACCATTATTAAGATATGCAAAATGAAACTTATGTGTCCCTCCAGAACAAGTGAACAGCCACAGAGGTTATGAATAAAACATCCACGCTAGCAAATGTTGGCCGTACCTAGGTGGCAGGAGTCAATTTCCCTATTGACGTTCTGATCTCAGATTCTTTCTCAGATGCTCACATGTTTTATTTGTTTTATTGTTGTCTTACTGGGTTTTCAAATTGTTTTCTCCTCTTTTACTGTATCGCATAAAAATTTAGCATGCATAACAAGAGCGTTGGCATTCCATAAATGTACTGGAAAATAAATTAATTCAGGTGCACGAAAGCTTCAAAACATATTACGATAAATAAAAGTGGGAAGGTCTGATCAAACGATCTGCATTACGGCTGGGAGAATTTTAGATTCAAGAATAATTCTGTTCCTGCGCTCCTCGTGAACTCCTTTGAATCATCAACTTGATTCTTGCAAACAAAGAGAATGCAAAAGTTGCAAGAGATTTGCTTGAACTTCTTTCAGCCGGTAATTAACAGCTAGGCTTGAAACTGATAAAAAAACCAAACACATCTCTCTCAAAACAATAAGCAAACAGGTAAAATCTTTCAAGATACGGAGCTTTCTTGTACACACAAATGTGACACCCCAAAGTCAGCACACAAGCAGGCACAAAGAAAAAGAGGAAGATCTGTACACTCAGCAAAGTACGATAAAGACATTTCCGCCAGAGTTGTGCATCCATCCCGATAAGCATTTCAAAGGGAACATCCACACAATTCAAAAAGAAACACCTTTCCTACAAGGATTAAAAACCTCAAAACCCTAAATTGTAGCCCCCAAAATGCTTTTTCAGGAGGCAACAGGAGTTTCTTGTTTTTTTTCCTTGAAGACGTTTCGCTTCTCATCCCAGAAGCTTCTTCAGCTCTGACTGGATGGTGGGGAAGGGAAGGATTTATACTCCTTGCAGACAGCTGGTCATTTGCCTTCTTTTAGAGAGTCCTTGATGCCACTTGGAGGTTTATTCTGGGTCCTCAGGGTCACCTGAGTGTTGCAAATGGGTGTGGAGCCTTCTTGGAACTGTTGAAAGGACTGTGTTGTTCCAAGAAGGCTCCACAACCTATGCACCACTCATACCCATATCCATATCCATACATAACACACATATATACATACATACATACATATACACACACAAATAATAATAATAATAATAATAATAATAATAATAATAATAATAATAATAATACTGGAGCACCACTTGAACACCATTGGCATTGACAAATTCACCATTAGTCAATTGCAAAAGGCGGCCTTACTAGGAATCACTTCCATCCTGCGACGATATCTGTAATACCATCAAACATCCACATCTGCCTATCCCAGGTCCTTGATAAGGACTCGATAGGTAGACAAAATGCCAAATCCAGTCTGAACATCTGGCTGACTGTGCGATGATCCATAATAATAATAATAATAATAATAATAATAATAATAATAATAATAATAATAATAATAATAATAATAATAATAATAATAATAATAA
>NW_015399623.1:0-1850 GCF_001527695.2 Protobothrops mucrosquamatus
AATGTCCCATCCAACTCTGATATTTTGTTTTTGTATGTGTGGCATGCTTCAGTGATTTTCCTTTGCATTTTAGTTTGGATTTATCCTTAATAATGCATTTGAGGGTATTCTTGTCAAAGGAACAATCTTATGATGTTTTATTTAACATCTGATAAATATGTGTCTTTGGGACTCCTTGCTACTGCAAAAAAAAAGATGACTAATTGCTGCACACTGTGTGTCCAATTTGTTTTCCTTTTCCTTGGAGCCAAGGAGGGGAAGGGAAATCTTTATAGAAAACCAATTTGGTTTCAGGGTTATAGCCACAGGCTGCAAGGCTGGATTTGAGTTCAAATCCTGCTTTAGCCATGAGGGTTGGCTGAGTGTTTTGGGGTTGGTTTATTTTTGTTCAGCCCTAGGAGGGAGGTTTTGGCAAGCCACTTCTGTAAATGTTATGGCAATTTTCCTCCTGAGGGCTGTTTCAAGCAAACGTTTTGTATAAATTTTTACTCTGTCTGGTTTGGTGAGTGGGGGAAGGGGGAGACAATCTTTTGTCTTCTTAGCTAGCCTGTTTGATGTCTGCCTGAGACAAAAGGCATTCCAGAAATGTTGGCGCAATGCTAATTAATGAGCCTATGTGCTTTACCTTTTAAAATCCTGAATGTGTTATTTACAATAAGTTTATTGAGTTATATTTTTGTAACATGGTATCTAATCAGGGTGAAAGGGGGAGGAGAAAGAAAAATGTGACAATTTTTGATAGAGCTTCCATGGACAAGTATAGTCTATCTGACACAGGACAAATTATTTTTTTTCTTTCTTTTCTTTCCTCCACTTTTAAGCTGTGGAAGCAAATACATTTTTATGTAGCTTCCCAATTTTGTAAGATCTTATTCTGGGAATTATAAAGAAATGGGAGAGCAACTTTTTGGCAGAAGAAAGGATTGAGGGTGTTTAGCAAATAAAGCCCAATTGGTACGAAAGGAGGTAAAATATCTAGAATATATTATAGTTGAAGGGGAAAGGAAAATAGATAGTAAAAGGATTGAGGCTATAGTAGATTTATAATTACCAAACAACAAAAATGGTCTTAAGGGGATTCTGTGGTTATCACAAGGTACTGCAAGAATGGTGATCCAAAAACTATATGAGGGGAATCATTGGGGAATTAAAACATAGGTAGAAATGTATTTGAAATTCTATGCTACAGAGGGATGTTTGATATGTAAAAGGGTTAATAAAGGGTTAAGGCTCCCAAAGGGGGAGACAAATAGCTAAATGTAGAACAAGTACTGGGGTCTCTGTCTTCTCTTTGACAGGAAGGCTTGGTGGTGCAAACAACTCCTTTGGAATTTCCAGTACATAAGATCCAGCCGGGACAGTGGGTGCTGATTTGCAAATGGAAGGAGGAACTTCTACAACCAAAGAAGGGAAGTTCCTTATGTTAAATCTGCTCTCCGGAGGGCTGAGACGGGTTGGACTCACTACATACGAGCAAAGGTGGTGACTGGACCTGAAAGAGGTTGGATGGTTATTCCAGGACAAGGACTGAAAGCCACGTTTAAAAGGACTTGAATGGGTAGTGGACCAGAACCCCTACCTATTTTGAATACCTCTATTAGAATTTCAGGTGACCCCAGATGAAGAACAAAAGTGTTGGTGGTGACTCATGAGAGAAGTAAAAGTGGTTTGTTACAAATAAAATGAATAACTAAGACAGAAGTCATACCATTAGAAACTGAAAACGTAGAATTGTACATTGTAAGAATTAGGTGGTAAATGTATATCTTTTGTTATTGTCACTGTGATTGTTGTAGCTGTTATTACTGTTGTAATTGTGGATCAATTTGTGGGTGTGAAATACTGTGTAA
>NW_015399623.1:5506-6538 GCF_001527695.2 Protobothrops mucrosquamatus
CAGGATAGAGTGAGTTAAGAAAAATAATTGAATTGGTATGTAATTTTTTTTGCAGAGGTTTTGGTAATTTTGGAATAAGATAGGGGGCTGATCTCCCCGACTAGTCCTCCAAAGGAAAAATTAATTACAAAATTCCAAATTAATTAAGTGAAAAGGGAGGAAGCCGAGAAACTATCTTGAAAAAAAAAAGAATAAAAAAGAAGAAGATATGGGGAATCGTCAGAGTAATTTAAAGAAACAAATTAACTCAAAAATGTACTCCTCTGCAATGTGTTTTGAACAATTGGGATGTTTTGAAACTTCAAGTGGCTGTTAAGTTTAACCCTGTCAGACAATGTCTGTTGGTGCTTTGTGTTGATGTGTGGCCAACTTATTTTATGGGCCCTGGGCAACAACCTTGGCCAAGAGAAGGGTCTGTGGACTTGGATGTTATTAATAAGCTCACAGATGTTCTTGCTATACAAGGGCGGATGGATAAAGAATTATATGCAGGCTTTTTTTTCCTTTAATTTTAGCATCCGACAGGACATTTTAAAACAATGTGGCCTGTTAGTCCCTCCAGAGGTTTTGAATTTGGTCTGTCCAGTCCGCCCAGAAATAAATAAGTTTCAAAAGAAAGCTGCTTCTTCCCCCACAGCCCCCTCTGTCTCTTCTCCGTCCTTGCATTCAGCTGCTGCTTCCCCCGCAGCCCCCCTTCTCTCCGTCTCTGAAGACGAAGATCCTGATGAGGGATCGTCCTCTGCTGCACGGATTCAAAGCCCTTCTCACACGAGACAGGGCAAAGTTTATGCTAAAAAAAATCACTTGGAGGAGAAGACAATATGCCCGCTGCGACAGGTGCCAGCAGCAAATGGAAAAATGGTCTTGGTTCACACCCCATTTACCACCAGTGACCTTTTTAACTGGAAAGCTAACTTGCCACCATTTAGAAAATCCCCCCAGCAGTACGTTGATTTATTTCAAAGGATTTTTTGCCACCCACAAGCCAACAGTCCCTGATATAGACACTTTGTTATCTGGATTATTGGGGGC
>NW_015399624.1:0-1212 GCF_001527695.2 Protobothrops mucrosquamatus
CGGCCACGCGTTGCTGTGGCTCAGTCTGGTTAAATGGAAAAGAAAGAAAAGAGAAAGTGCACGTTTCTAATATGTTTAATTTCACATTGCTTGTGGGTATACAATATTTTTTGTTGTTCCATTGTCTAGCGTGTGTTGCTTTTACATCCAACAGATGGTGCTGTTTTTCAAAAAAAGCATGTTTCTACCTGTCACAGGTATGACATCTATATAATATAGGTATATAAAAACACGCGCGTATTCGAATGCAACGTTGTGTCAAAATTTCAAAGCAATCGGTGAAGAACTTTCGGAGATTTAAGATTTTGAACAAACGAACATTTACATTTTTATTTATATAGAAGATTTAATTATTTCAAAAGAACTTTAAAGTAATAATTCCAAATTGAACTATCTCCTTAAACCAGGCATGTCAAACTTGCGATGTCAAGTGATGTCACGCGGCATATTGCGACTTTTTCCCCGTTGCCGGCAATGGGGTGGGCACAGTTTTGGCATGATGCATCCAGCCCATGGGCCAGCAGTTTGACATGCCTGTCTTAAATATTTTAAACATTTAAATTCAGACTCTTAAAAACCATTTTCCATTTAATTAATTTTAAGTCCTTATGTCTTGGTTGAAGGATCACTCACCAGATAATAGGGTTGCTATCCTACTTGGAAGACCTCTGTAGCTTTTCAATTTTTGTATTCCAAATGTGCCTTAAAAAGTGGATATTTGGGGAAACTCAGTGTCTTTAAACAGACTCCGCTAAGATTGTAAGCATAATATTTCTTCTATGGCTTCTGGTATTCTTTCTCATGAGTCACCTGCAGAGTTCTGCAGGTCTCCTCATGAGCAGTTGCCCTCAGAGTACATTTGGGTAATATCCTGGCCTTTCCTTGTCTGATGAGGTTTCACCATCCCAGGCTTGCAGCCAGGTCACTAGTCTCTGTCTCAGTTTTGCCTCCACTGGAGATACAATGTTCATTTTACCCCATCTGGAAGTTCAGTCTAGCCTGATTTAACAATTAATTCATTTCATTGATAATATGGATAGTTGCCAAACGTTAATAGATATTGTGACATAATTATCTCTAATACTTCAAGACATGCCAAGATTTCCATTGGGAGCAGATTGTTTGACAACAAAAGGAGAAAATATTAAAAAGACGCATAATTTGATTTTTTGAAGTATCCAAATTTAAGCTTTAAGCTCGATCATATGGTTT
>NW_015399624.1:3127-6538 GCF_001527695.2 Protobothrops mucrosquamatus
AATAGTCCAGGCGGGAGGTGACGAGAGCATGAGTGACTGTGCGCAAGGCGTCCCGGTCCAGAAAAGGTCGCAACTGGTGAATCAGGCGAACCTGATAAAACGCCCCCCTGGTCACGGCCGACAAATGGTCATCCAATGTCAGCCGTGAATCCAGGAGGACTCCCAAGTTGCGCGCCCTCTCTGAGGGGGCCAAGGTTTCACCCCCTATAGTCAGCGATGGCATCAGCTGACTATGCCGAGGCGCCGGCAACCACAGCCACTCGGTCTTGGAAGGGTTGAGCCTGAGTCTGTTCCTCCCCATCCAGACCCGTACGGCCTCCAGGCAACGGGCCATCACGTTTAGAAAGACATTTAAACATTTTCTATTTTCTTTCTTTGGGTGCTCTTTCAGAATTAGTACTTGATCTTGTGTATAAAAAGGGTTTCCTGCCTGAGCAGGGGGTTGGACTAGATGACCTCCAAGGTCCCTTTCAACTTTATTATTATTATTATTATTATTATTATTATTATTATTATTATTATTATTATTATTATTATTATTATTATTATTATTATTATTATTATTATTATTATTATTATTATTATTATTATAAAAGTCCTTTCTGGCATTTTGATTTGGGTTTCTAAAGACCAACACACACACACACACACACACACACACATACAGAAAGAGAGAGACAGAGAGAGACACAGGAAGACAGAGACAGAGACAGAGACAGAGAGACAGACAGAGAGACAGAGACAGAGAGACAGAGAACACAGGCCAGACTGTGTGCAGGGATTAATGGATGCAACTGTAAGAGCAGCCCTGTTTTAATTTGTTCTGATTTTGGCTGCATAATGTGGAACTGTTCATTCTGATTCCAAATGATTGGAACACACTCTGAACAGGTTGAAAGAGTGCAGCATACTTTATCTTTCCTGGCACCTTCATCACAACATATGCTACACCCTGGAAACCTAATTTCAGTTCTAGTTGATTTTACAGCTCTTTGCTGTGCATCAGAGTGACCTGCTGACTTCCTCAAAACTGCTGTTTTTAAATTTATTGGTTTAAACAAATACAGATCCAACATATTTCCCTCCTTCCCTCCCTCAAGAAAAGAAATGCAGTGGCATCTTTCCTGCAACATCTACTTTCAAGAATGACAGAATTTTGGATATTAAAATGAAAATATGACTACATATTTCTTATCAGCTCAACTTCATAATGAAGCGTATGCCAATGAATCACAGCTAATGAGGAAAAAGGATTTGGCTTTTTTGTGTGTTGCTTCCAAGAAAATTAGACTCTCTGTGATATTTTATTCAGAGATTAACACACACCATATGGTTAGAATGGGTGAGGACATTTTCAAATGACCTTAGTATCATCCTTCTTCCAAAAAATATTAGAAATGCTTTATTCAATTTTATATGCACAGATATAATGCTGACTTTGAAACACTGTTAGCATATCATATCATCAATTACTTTTACTAAATTGACCAAAACTATCCAATACTTACTTTCTATTTATTTTGGGTACTGCTATACAGTAGTACCCAGGGCTTCTGATTTAGATCTTTGCAGTGCGAACAAAAAGAACAAACCTGGATAACAAAGGCATTCCTTTTAAGATCAGCTTTGGAGAGTCAATAAAATTGCTCAATACTGGAGCCCAACAGGAGATTGTCAGAGGAGTTACTTTGGTCTGAGATCTTCCTCACTGCAAGAGATATTCTAACTTAACTGCTTTAAAAGTTTCTCATTTTCCTATTGATGTTTTTTTAAAAATAATATTTGCTATGGCTGAACACTTTGAATAAGTTTTATTTAATAACATGTCTTATTATATTTTGTGATGGTTTTAGCCCAACACAGTTCAGCCTCAACTGACAACCACAACTGGGACCAGAATTTCCATTGCTAAGCCAGGTGGTTGTTAATTAAGTCACACCTCATTTTACGATCTTTTTGGCCGTGGTTGTTAAGTCAATCATTGTGGCTGTTAAGTGAATCGTGTGGTCATTAAACAAATTTGGCTTCCCCCAGTTGATTTTGCTTGTTGGAAGCCAACTGGCAAGGATATAAATGGAAATTATATGATCCCAGGACCCTACAACAGGAGTTCCCAATCCCCGGTCCATGGACTGGTACTGGGCCGCGGTATGCCAGCAACTGGTCTGCACAAACAAGCAAAGCCCGATCTGCGGGATGCAGCCAGTACATGAAACCACGCCCCCTCCAGTCCGTGGAAAAACTTCTCTCCACGGAACTGGTCCCTAGTGCCCAAAAGGTTGAGGACCTCTGCCCTACAACCATCATAAATAAATGCTGGTGGCCAGGATCACAAATTCTGACCACAAGACTTCAATGCTTCTAAGTGTGAGGTAATATTTTTTCAGTGACTCTGAATGGTCGCTAAATGAATGATTGCAAATCAAGAACTACCTAAAGACACTTTTGGAGCTCTTTCTTAAAAATTGATAAAATAAAATAAATATACATCTTGCAAATATGAGAGATTGTTAATTACTTTTCCCTAAATAGAAAACAATGAAATTATTAAATGTGCTGGCTTTGGGACTGAATTGTGATAATGGTCAAGAATTGGCAATAAGAATTGACAGTTAGAAATACATAAGAGATACACACAAAAATAGCCGAGCAAGAGATGATTTTGAAGTTTCTTGCTAAAAAGAAGAAAAGGAGATGTGATACGTGCCTTTTCAAAGGGGAAAATCTTGTGAATTGGAGGAAAAAAAGCCATAAAATCAAAGATTCCTACTCACATGTTTAGCTATTCAGATACGACAAGTTGTAAAGCAGTGACGGCCTGATTTTAAATTGTATAGTATCCCACTTTATAATAGTATCCCACTTTATAATAAACAGAAAAAAAAATCAAATCTTCTCTTAAAATCAGGAGTTTGGGCTAACAGGTGGTTCATAGGACTGTGAACATTTCAAAAATAATTGGTGCTTTGGACCTTCTATTTCACATGTGCCTGAAGAAAACTGGCTGTTCTTTAAAATCCCCATTAAACTGGATGTGTGCATTGCATTTTCAACTGTAAATGTATATGTACTGGCTGAAGCACAAAAAAGAAACAGTAACAATTTATGATTTTTATTTATAATTTTCTCAGAAGCATTGGTTTTATTACCTAAAATAAACAGAGAAAGAAAGACATACACACACACACACACACACACACACACACACACAGAGGGTAAAGCAAACTGTTGCGCTACTTCATGAACAGACAACTATGAATTAAAGATGTGCAAATGTTTAAGGAGAAAGTAAGAGCTCTCCCTGGGGTACCTGCTGAATCATAGATTTTTCAAGAGACATAGCTTTTAGCATGTGCTTCTTAATTGGCAAACTGCTGGAAATAAATGGATCAAATGCTTACTTGCTACCTG
>NW_015399625.1:0-1138 GCF_001527695.2 Protobothrops mucrosquamatus
CTTAGCAGCCATGTTGTTGGCAGACAGCTCATCAGAAGAGCATCTGTTTCAAATTTATCGGTCTCTGTTGTCCTCCTCGGCCGCCACACATTCCAGATCTCGCTGCCCCGACTCGGTCGGGCTTTTTACCAACTGCAGCCCCAGCTGAGCCTTCTCCCAGAGGCCTCAGTAACACCTTAGGCCAGTCTGCCCCAACGGACTGAAGAGCAGGTGCTAAGCAAGCTATAGATAGTGAAGTAATTCTCTTCCGCATCCCAGAACACACACACGGGCATGCAGGGTGCCACGTTGCAGCTTTCCCATTACACAGCCCCTCATTAGTGTGATGTCTTTGAAGTCATTGTAATGAGGGGTTTGTGTGGTGTCCAGAACAAAAGATTGTTGCTCTAATTGTATTAAGACTGAAGGCTGTTGTGAGTCAGGCTTTGGCGCTGCCAAAGGAGAAATGCCTCAAACAAAGAAAAGGTTGAATTTCTCTGGATTTTCTGAAATGAACTGCTTTCCTTTCCTATTTTTCAACGGTTTTGCCATATTCTTTTTTTTTAAACGCTCCAGATCAGTGTCATCTTTGCACTAGACCCAGAAAGCTAGTGTTATGCATTTGTCATATATATACATATATAGAATATTTACTTAGTAAAAGTTAGTGACGCACAACAAAACATGGTAAATAAGTTGAAAAAAATTGCTATATAATGCTGATTTTACTTAGAGAACAGATCCTTATATAGTGTGACTGATGAATTATATCAGTTTTCAACTGGGAACTATTGTATATTATTTGTTGTTATTTTAACCATTCAGTTGTGTCTGACTTTTTGCGACTTTATAGGCAAGTGCTTTCCCTGAACTGATCCCTGGTGCCCAAAAGGATGGGGCCACTGGCTTATAGTCTTAATGCTATAGAAATCTCCGCTTTCCCCAGCAATTCTCTATGTATTGTTCAATATTTATGTGAAGCCGCTGGGAGAGATCATTCGTGGCTTTGGGGTGGATTTCCATCAGTACGCTGATGATACTCAGCTGTACATCTCCACCCCAGGCCACCCCAACGATGCCCTTGACGTGATGGCCCGCTGCCTGGAGGCCGTAAGGGTCTGGATGGGGAGGAACAGACTCAGGCTCAACCCTTCCAAGA
>NW_015399625.1:5406-6538 GCF_001527695.2 Protobothrops mucrosquamatus
GCTACGTAGAACCACAACTGCTAGCTTGAAATGAGTGAAAATGAGAGATTTTCAGGGGGAGTGCTGGCTGTGTTTTCACTGTGCCTTTAGAGCAGACTGGGTGGGTGGTCAAATCTTTCCTCTCCATCCCTCCCCCTTCTTTCTCCAGGTGAGGAGAGAAAGAGAGAGGGAGAGAGAGGCACTTGCGCTTCCTCTCTCTCTCTTTTTCTCTTTCCCCTCTCCCTCTCTCTTTCCTCTCCCTCCCTTTCTTCCCCCCATCTTCTGCTCACCTCACGTTCTTCGCTGACAAAGCAGCCGGGACTCCGGCGCGCCTTCCCAGCCAGCTGGGCCAATGGTCCCGCAGCTGGAGATCTCAGGGGCTGCTCTCTCTCAGGGCCGTGGCTTGCGGGAAGGCTGGCCTGCTCAGCAGAGGCTCTGGCAGGCTGCTCCCAGCGGGGATTCCAGGCTTCCCCGTTCGGTTCCCCGACCACGTGTACCTCGGACGGGGTCAGCCAGGGAAAGGGACTTCCTGGCCACGCTTCTCCCAGAGGGCGGGGCGCCTGGGCACAGGGCCAATCAGGAGCCCTGTGAGGGGGCAAATCCGCATGAGAGAGAAAGAGAGAGAGAAGCACAAGTGCCTCTCTCTGTCTCTCTCTACAAATGGCGGAGGACGCTCGGAGCTGCAGGGGAAGGCTCAAAAGTGTCCCCAAAACATCTCGCTCCATCGCCCCCCTATCGTCCCCTTTTCGTTCCATCGCCCCCACGCCGCCCCTTTTCGTTCCATCGCCCCCCTGAAAAATGAAATCGCCCCCTGGGGGGCGGTACCGCCCAGGTTAAGAACCACTGGTCTAGACCATCCCTTAAATATTATTCAGCGTATGATGAGACCATAAGAGAAATAAACATATACACACAATCCACGTAATTATATACAAAATGCTTTCAGATTTGCTGAAAGTTAAGGATTGGCTAACCTGTATCATATTGACAATTGAAAAACTAAGCACAGTTCTTATGTCTTTAGGAGAATTATAGACACATTCAAAGCCATTTCATTACGAAGCTCCTGAAATCCTGATTACAAATGCAGCCTCTCACAGTGAAGGGAGAATCAATAAAACCCTACTTATTTCACAATAAGTCCTTTCAATTT
>NW_015399626.1:0-1948 GCF_001527695.2 Protobothrops mucrosquamatus
GGAAGGAAGGAAGGAAGGAAGGAAGGAAGGAAGGAAGGAAGGAAGGAAGGAAGGAAGGAAGGAAGGAAGGAAGGAAGGAAGGAAGGTTCAAATTATCTTAAATGGAAGCATGAGAAGCATAGTTACTTTGCCAGTTTGGTTACAAAATGTCTATCTTGATGTCTTAATATAATTTTGAGTTTGCCTTATGGAGAGATTTGCCAGTTTTGGGACCAGAAACCTTTTGAAGATAAATATGTAAAGAATTCTAAACCATTAATGCCATAGGATTTTTTTGCCAGAAAAGAATAGTGATGATGGACATTGGGTCTGTATATACTATTTACTATTTCACACTAAACTTGGACCTAATCCTAAAATAGTTCAGTGATACTAATAAAGTTATGAACTTCTTGACAGAACATTCAAGGTTTCTTGTTTGCCATTTTGACTAGATTTGCCAATACTTTCACTGGATTCCTTAGGAACATATCCATCCATATTCAATTACTGTAACTTAAAATTCATTTTCACTTTTTTTTGTCTCTTTTCTTGGCTTAGATCAGCCATATTAATAAGCTTAATAATTAATCTATTATACAAACCTACAGTATATGATAGCTAAAATCTGTAGTCATAATAGAATGTGGCAGAACTAGTTGGATCAGTATTATTCTTGTTGCTAATGCAAATATTCTTCTTATGAAATATTAATAATTTCTACCTAAGCCTTGTAAACATTACAGGTGCAAATGAACAAGAAAGGCAAACAGCAAAATTACAAGCATGGTACAGGAGAGTGTAAAAAAAAAAGTGACAACTCTGATCAAAGCCCCATCCATTTTATATGTGTTTCAATATCTCATGTGCCTACAAAAGGACGAGGCTTTGATCATGGGGTCATAACTGCCATCTTGATTTTTTTCACACACACACACTCACTTCAGTCTCAGCTGCTAGGCAGCTTCTGTCCAGGATGTTTTAATTTATTAGTTATCATTTGTAAAGCCCTGTATAGCATAGAGCAGTGGTGGCGAACCTATGGCACGGGTGCCAGAGCCGGCACTCAGAGCCCTCTCTGTGGGCACGTGAGCTGTTGCCCCAGTCCTAGGCCTTCAGCTGGGTTTTATAAAACCTTTTCGCTTTAGGCCTCCGTTGCTGTGTGCAAAAAAAAAAAAAAAAGGTTCAATCAGTCAACTTCAACTTCTCGAGGGAAAAAAAAAGATCTTGCAAAGTTGGAATTGATTGATTGAACTTTTTAGTCCCACCCAGTCTGCCGTTACCACTGCAGCCACGCCCACCCAATTGGCCACGCCACCCAATTGGCCACACCCAGCCAATGGGCCACACCCACCCGGCACTCGACGATGCATAAGCGGGTTTTGGGTTGTAGTTTGGGCACTCAGTCTCTAAAAGGTTCGCCATCACTGGCATAGAGCCTAGTTACTTGAGCAGCCATGCATCTCTATATGTTTCTGCCCAACCAATCAAGTTAGTTAGGTCCATGTTCCAAGTCCCATATACTAAGCAGTGTTAACTTGCAGGACCTAGGAAGCAGGCCTTCTTGGTGATGGTTCCTATTTTGAAAAATTGTATCCCCTTGAAAAAAAATTGCACTGCTCCCACCCTTCTGATCTTTTGTAACTGGCAAAACCTGATTGTTCTCCCAGCCTCTGAGCTACAAGGAGGATGTATGGTTAACCCCTATGGTTAGTTACTGGTTGCTTCGCTTTGGGGGTTTTGATCCCAGAGACCTGTCTTCTTTTATTGTTTAATAATAATAATAATAATAATAATAATAATAATAATAATAATAATAATAATAATAATAATAATAATAATAATAATAATAATAATAATAATAAAGTTGGAAGGGACCTTGGAGGTCATCGAGTCCAACCCCCTGCTCAGGCAGGAAACCCTATACCATTTCAGACAAATGGCTGTCCAGTCTCTTCTTAAAAACTTC
>NW_015399626.1:5443-6538 GCF_001527695.2 Protobothrops mucrosquamatus
CATTATTTGTATGTTTTAGCCTCCAGTCCCCTAATCTTCTTTGTTACTTTTCTCTGCACTCTTTCTAGAGTCTCAACATCTTTTTTTATACCATGGCAAACAAAACTGGATGCAATATTCCAAGTCTGGTCTTTTGGCACAACAATTGTTGGTAGAATCTAAAAGATGGTATAAATAGCTAGCTAGCGTGGCTGAAGCCCAAGTCTGAAATAAAAGGAAACTGTAAGCATGTGATGAGAATGCTTAACGTATAAGGAGATGAGAGAACAATGTGGCAGAAGCAAAAACTGACTGGAGGACAGAAGTGGTTTGCACAAATTCAATTGGCCAAGAGGCTCCAGCAGATCCCATCTGCTAAGGATCACCTGAGTGTGCCAATGGTGGGACGGGCAGTTCAAAACAGCAGACTTTACATATTTTACAAGTGCCTCGGGATGCTGTCTATTTAATGGGGAGATGGTAACACTATTTAAGATGAGTATCTCTAAGGATGACTTAAGATTGTTTCACACTTAGATTGTGGGAAAAATTAAGGCAACGTCAAAATATATTTCAAGGGTGTATGGATGCCAGAATTAGGTAGGCACTATCTAACAAAATGAAATTCAATGGTGAAAAAAGCAAGGTTCTACATTTAGGCAAGAAAAACCAATTGCACAAGTACAGCATAGGTGGCACCTTGCTCAATAGTAGTAACTGTGAGAGGGACCTCGGAGTCCTAGTGCACAATCACCTAAATATGAGCCAGCAGTGTGCTTCAGCTGCCAAAAAGGCCAACACAGTGCTAGGCTGCATTAACAGAGGGATAGAATCAAGATCACATGAAGTGTTAATACCACTTTACAATGCCTTGGTAAGGCCACACTTGGAATACTGCATCCAGTTTTGGTCACCGTGATGTAAAAAAGATGTTGAGACTTTAGAAAGAGTACAGAGAAGAGCAACAAAGATGATTAGGGGACTGGAGGCTAAAACATATAAGGAACGGCTGCTGGAATTGGGTATGTCTAGTTTAATGAAGAGAAGGACGAGGGGGGACATGATAGCAGTGTTCCAATATCTCAGGGGTTGCCATAAAGAAGAGGGAGTCAAGCT
>NW_015399627.1:0-1312 GCF_001527695.2 Protobothrops mucrosquamatus
TTTTACGACCTTTCTTGCCACAGTTGTTAAGTCAATCACTGCATAGTAACAGGATTATTAAGCAAATCTGGCTTCCCCATGGACTTTGCTTGTCAGAAAGTCACAAAAAGTGATCATATGACCCTGGGCCACTGCAACAGTCATGAGTCAGTTGCCAAGCATCTGAATTTTTATCATGTGACACGGGGATGCTACAACAGTCGTAAGTTTGAAAAATGGTCATAAGTCCCTTTTTTAAAATGCTGTTGTAACCTTGAATGGTCCCTAAATGAATGGCTGTAAGTCAAGGATTAACTGTACACTAAAAAAATGCAAGTGCCTCCTGGTCATGGGAAGACAATTCCAGAAGCCACCCTCTTTGTGTTCTCTATTCCTCTTTCCCTACTTCCTTGAAATGTATTTATTTCTTCTATTTCTATGCCACCATACTGCCAAAGTTCTTGTAGGCCATTCCTTTTCCAAATTCCTCAATTTCCATAATAGCAGGTAGGTTTTACACCCAAGGACAGGACAATGATAACCTCCATTCCACAAATTCTCTGCCTTTTTCAGCCACTTCTGTTCAGCTCCCTTTCACTTTATTTCTTGAGACCTAGAATCTCATTTCAGGCATATAGTTATGTGATCACTGAAAGGAAATATCCTGGATACTCCTCCACTCACAGGACAAACCCATCTCTTTCCTTATGTTTTCTGGCACTGCTGTGCTTATCTGGAAGATAAATTACTTCCAAATAAAGGGAAGCATGTGTGCATTGTGGGCCCACTTGGCTTACTGCTAAACGTATTGCCATCTATTTATCTTATCTTTTTCTCTGACCCTTTGTAATCCAGGCTCCTTCTTATTCTTGAAGTCCTGGGCTGCTAGACAATCCAGGAGAATTTTGTTTTTCTCTCCACCTACAAACTCTCTGGAATTGGCTAGCTGCTCACAGATCAACTCTCCCTTCCATCTGACCCTCATGATTCCTTTGATCCCTCATGATTCCTCCAACTGACATTCATGATTCCTTTGAAACAACAGCTGTGCTCCATTCTCAAATCAGCTACTAGAGAAACTAAAAACAAATAAGAAACTGGAACTTCTAAAATAAAGACACAAGCCCCCCTTAAAAGCAGAGAAGTCTAGTTCCCTCAACTCTATCTGCCTCAAATAAAATAATCTGTTATTTGCTTGTTCTTCACCCACCAGTTTATGCAGAAAACTAAAACACTGTTTTTTTCTGAAAAAGCGTTCAAATATCACTTTTTATGACATAATCATGGCAAAATTTCTGAAATTTCTATTCCAACGTATTTACTCTATTACAGA
>NW_015399627.1:3138-6537 GCF_001527695.2 Protobothrops mucrosquamatus
TTATATCCTACCTTTATTTTGCAGAACTCAAGATGCTGCATACAGTACTCCTTTCTCTTATTTTTCCCATAATAACAACCCTGTTAGTAGGTTGGACTGAGCAATGATGCCTGGCCCCGAGTCACTCATCCGGCGTCTGTAACTAAGGAAAAACTAGAGCTTGTGGCTTCCACTCTCTGATCCAGCTCCTTGATCAGTGCTCTCCAATTAGAGGAATTCTTCAAGCTGGTACTTGGAGAACATCAAGGACTCCCACTTTTCCTAAATGCAGATAATCTCAACTAACAACCACAACTGACCCTCAAATTTCTGTTCCTAAGCAAGGTAGTTGTTAAGTGAGTTTCTCCATGTTATGACCTCTTGCCACTGTTGTTAAATGAATCACTGCAGTTGTTAAGTGAATCATGAGGTTGTTAAGTGAATCCAGCTTTCCCCATTGACTCTGCCTATTGGAAGTTGACTACAAATGGTGGTCACATGATCCTGGGACAGTGCAACTGTCACAAAGACATGCCAGTTGCCGAGCACTCAAATTTTGATCATGTGACACTAGGAAAGCTGCAATGGCCGTAAGTGTGAAATCTAGTCATAAGTCATTTTTGTCAGTGCCATTGTAACTTTGAACAGTCACTAAATGAATGGTTGTAAGTCAAGAATTACCTGTATATTGCTTTTTTACGAGAAATGTATAATCTTTGTGCACTTTCACATATGTTAAGTTTTAAATCACACAAGTATCCTGTAAGTTCATTATTTTGAATGTGGCTGCTCATCTACTTTTCTGATCATCACTTTTGCTGAGAACAGAAAGAATATATGTTTGCTTTTACAGCTCTATTCCACTTACTAGAGATCTTTCACTTTGGGTATGTTTATTTCTCATGCTGAAATTACACGTAGGCTTACAGCTTGCCATTCTTAACAATAAACAAAGTATTTTTTTATGTCTGAAACTGAGAAGGTGGCATCAGATGAGTCATCTGATTGTCCATGCCACGCCAAACCCCATTTCAATAAATACGCCTGCCATTTCCAAGTTAAAGAATGATGCTACCATATGTTGAAGAATAACACTAGTTGTTAATACTGATCCTGAGGAAAGGAAAGTATACCATTGCTTTCTAGGTAAAGTTTCCTTGTACATTAATTTACCTTCACATGACTTCATTAATCTTGTCATTAATTTTTTTTCATTGCAAATAACAGTCACTTTCATTACAATGTAATTCTTGTAAAGTATCCAGAAGCTTCAGCTGGTACAGAATGTGGCCATGCAAGCAGTTAATAATAATAATAATAATAATAATAATAATAATAATAATAATAATAGTAGTAGTAGTAGTAGTAGTAATAACAATAACAATAACAATAACAATAACAACAACAACAACAACAACAACAATAATAATAATAATAATAATAATAATAATAATAATAATAATAATAATAATAATAGTAAAGTTGGAAGGGACCTTGGAGGTCATCTAATCCAACCCCCTGCTCAGGCAGGAAACCCTATACCATTTTGGACAAATGGCTGTCCAGTCTCTTCTTAAAAACTTCCAGTGTTGGAGCATTCACCACTTCTGGAGGCAGGTTGTTCCACTGGTTAATTGTTCTATTGGGGGTGCCCAAAAAAGAGCATGTGTAACACCTTTGCTTTGTGAACTGTACTGGGTGCCGGTTTGCTTCCAGGTGCAATTCAAGCTGTTGACTATGATCTACAAAATCCTACAAGACCTGGAGCCAGGCTACCTACAAAACAATCTGTATCTGGTTACATCACCCTGTTCCACCTGGTCAGGCAGGGAAGGCGTGTTACAGACCTGTCAGTTAAAGAACTTTGACTGGCAGGGTCCAGGAAGGGAGCATCCTCTATTGTTGCCCCTGCCCTGTGGAATATTCTCTCCCATCCCCCGGAGGTGAGACAGTCCCCCTCTCTCCTGGCCTTTCGCAAAGGAGTTAAAATATGGCTTTGCAACCTCCTGTGGGCAGCCTAGAGGAGCACAAAGCTGTGGGGCTGGCTAGTGCCCTGAAAGCCCTCTCTTTACCCTTTAATTAATTTTGACAGTGTTTCATCATCCTTGTCTCTAATTTTTTTTAAAACTTTTATATACTCTTTTTATATTTTAATGTTTTATTGTACACTGCCCAGAGTCCCTCTCTGAAACAGACAGGCGGTTCAAAGTGAAAAATAAATAATAAAATAAAGTAAAATAACTAAACAATAAAATAAAATATAAAATACTGGTAAAAAGGTACTCAGCAGAAATTACTAAATATTAAGCAGATACCTGCAGCTGCCTTCTAAGATTTGGCCAGGTTAAATACAGATTAGTCTAATTAAAGAGTGTAAGTGCTTATCGACGATCGGACCCTGGTGTTTTTTTTCTGCAAGTTAAAATTTTGTCTACTATTGCAAAATAAAATAGCTAATTTTCTAATTAAAAAAAAAACCTAACATTTTTAAACATTGGTCAGTTTCTTGTCTGATATGGTGACCAATGTTGCACCAACTTTTTAAAGCTGATGCTCTGGGGCCCAGGACAAGAGCCTTTTCTGCCATGGTGCCTCAGGCACTATGTAGAACATGGTGGAACATCATATTCCATCCTTCCTTCCCTCCCAGTGAGATCCACACCCATCCTCCTGACCTTCCATAAGGTTAGTTTCCATCCATTGCTTCTTGCCCTGCCTTCAGGCGCTTTGGAAAATAGCCTGACTCCCTCTTCTTTGTGGCAACCCCTGAGATATTGGAACACTGCTATCATGTCCCCCCTCGTCCTTCTCTTCATTAAACTAGACATATCCAATTCTAGCAACCGTTCCTTATATGCTTTGGCCTCCAGTCCCCTAATCATCTTTGTTGCTCTTCTCTGTACTCTTTCTAGAGTCTCAACATCTTTTTTACATCGTGGTGACCAAAACTGGATGCAGACTACATGAAAAGTGGGATATAAATTGAACCATGAAATATAATGAAAAGTACTTAATCTTAATCCAAGTTTAGTTATGACCACCCATTTGGCTGGCATTAAAATTGGAAATAGAGATATTATTGGAGAATAAAGCTGACTGGTGTACAGTTATAAGTACTAGAGATGTAAAATATAGATTTGTATATAAATGAATAAGACAAATTAATAATACATTTAACATCCACCATGGGAGACAGTATTACTATCAGCATCAGTCTGGGAAGACACGAATAGATGAAATAGTCATGAACAGATGGGTAAATTCATACACTATTTGAAACATTAATATTGGTGTTCTGTAGAGAGGGGAAAGAGCAACAAATGTCACCTTCTGCAATCTCATCTACCTAGTTTGCTAATTTGGCTTTCCTTGCTTTCTCCTGGGGACCTGCTTTTTCTCCTTCTCAGCCCTTGGGTGACA
>NW_015399627.1:15420-16722 GCF_001527695.2 Protobothrops mucrosquamatus
AATAAATAGGAATTTTAGTAATGAGGCCAGGATAACAGATGTTGCATCTTCTTACCGCATCAAATATATCTGATATTATAACGATAAAGTTCTTGCTTGTAGTCTGCCCACAAAAATTAACCATACAGATAACAACAAATCCACAGAATGTATGGCCTTCCAAATCTTTTTGGGTTGCCCACTCCTAAATATTGCACCCCACAGCCATGGTCAGGGATGGAAGAGCTGAACTTCAGTTTCTGTAGACAACAAGATCTATACACTGCATTATCATGTAGCAGCAGCAGTATGTTTTGTATTCATAAATACAAAACAAATTTACTTTTCTTATTCTTATTTATAAAATCTCTATTTCTCATTGATCAGCAATCCTGAGATTATTTAAAACAAGCAAAACTGATTTTTTTTTACATTTGCGGTTTAAAAAATTACATTATTGCCCCTAAATAGTGGACAATCTCATATCTACAATTACCAGGGTCTCTTACTAATGTCTGTGTTGGCTTGGAATTCCGAGAGTCCTTGTGCCACTGTGGCTGGAAATTTAGAAGACAAAGAGTCTTATAGATAAGACATCACCCTATGAAAACTCCTCCTGCCATCTTTGGACAGACCGCTTTTGCATTGTTGTAGAGGATGGATGGATGGATTAAAAGGCATGAGCTTTCATGAGCTGCAACTCACTTCAGCAGATGCAGAATGGCTAGCTTTGGGAGAGCTTATGTCTTTTAATTATATTTATTAGCTGGAAAAGGTGCTATTAGGTTTCTTTTTTTTTTTGCCACTTGGGCTAGGAAACTTCTTCTAAAACTGTTGAATATCACCACTTCATTTAAGATTCAGGAGGCATCAGACATACTTCCATAGGTGAGCTGTGGCAATTTAGTTCTCACTAATGAATAGCGATATTACAGCACTAGCAAAATATGATTTACATTTTTTCAATAAAAATGTCACTGGAAGTCCAGTCTCCCTGTGTTAGTATTTGAAGCCACTGTTATCAGCCTACACTTTGGAGATTAATTAAAGTGAAAGATGACAGCATTTGGGAGAGGAAACCACATTGTACGCTCAGCCAAAAGGACCTTTAACAAGTGTTGTTCTTTATTTATTTATTTATTAATTGTATTTATATCCCGCCCTTCTCCTTTCGGACTCAGGGCGGCTGACAAATGATAAAAAGCTAACATATTACACCTAGTTAAAATTTGATTAAAATGAAATATTTGAGAATGTCAAATTTAAAAGTAATTAAAACCCCTATAAAATCCCCTAGGCCAGTCCCGCTTGCTGGAACAACCA
>NW_015399628.1:0-4741 GCF_001527695.2 Protobothrops mucrosquamatus
GTTTCTAAGTTAAAGGAATTGGTGATAGCTGTAAAACCAATAGCTCCTTTAGACAAATCCCCGGCTAAGGGGATTCGGCTTTAATTTTTGAAGTGAGGAAGAAAAATAAGAAAAGGAAAATCGGTGAAGAGGCCATGCAACATGTGGTGACAACCACAGGGAGATTTTGAGCTGTTACACTAGATGTTACCAACCCAAACAGTTACGGAAGTCATACCTTGGAGAATGACCAAGGCAGCTGGAAAGTGAAGAAAGAGGCTTCCTTTCTCACAGTGAGGGCAAAAGTGATGAGGCTTTTCACCAAACAAGCAACACTGCTGGAAAGTGTACTGAAAGTGGGGTGGAGAACTGAGGGAAATATTTAGAATATCCAAAGGAGAACCAGCATAGCTACAGCCAGTCAGATTACTTCAACAAAAATAGAAAAGCTGAATGAGCCAGAGGAAGAAAGGGAAGTGTTTCAATTAGAAGCAGAACATCCTATTAAAATCACTCCTAAAGACTTTACCTCATACTTTCTTGAACAGTATTGAAAGAACTAAGAGAAAGTTCAAAAAGAGGAATTTATGAAATTGATTCCATGAGAAGTTAGCAAAAAGATATTTGAAAGGAACAAGTTGACTCTTCAATATTCAAATGATTATTTTATAAGCCATTTAAAATGGTTGGTTTTTTTTCCAGCAATGCTTCCCAAACTTAGGTAAATTGCATATTAGAGGTTTTTTTTTTTTTGAGGTAACAATACATGAACCCATTACCCAATCACAACAGACACATTTAAATTGACTTAAGTGTTTTACCTATATTGGGTGAAAAGGATTTTCTCATAAGCAGTTTTGGGTAATGAAAGAAAAAGTTTGGGAGGCACTGCTTTAGAGGAAACATTAACATCTTACATATAATCTAAGGTTAGAAAACTAATCAACTGTTGAAAAAATGAACAGAAAGGGCTAAGAAGAATTTCTTTTAGAAAATGATGAAATGTGGGCTTAGATTAGGTCTGTTCATAAATGCCTCAGGAGACCTTGTTCTAAAAACTATTTTAAATGGGGTCAAGATAGCGGAATAATTTGTTTTAAATAATAATCCTCTTATTAAATTAATAGGAGGTGAAAGAAAGGTTGATTTGAGTGTATCTCAAATAAATAAATAAGCCTTAAGAAAACATATAACCTTTTTGGATAGAGAAAAGGGCCAAAACAGTGGCTAAAGTAAAAGGAAGGTAATATAACCAGTTTCTTTAGTGAAGAAAGAAAAAGCCATGTCAAAGCTTACTGTCAGTTAAGAAAAGCTACAATGAAAACACATCAGAAATGAAAAAGAAATAAATTCTAAATAGAAAAAGAGAGTAATTTCAAAAGTATATGATTCATATTACTAATGTTGAAGAATAAGTGGTTCCTTGAAAGAAGCAATGAAAGTTGGTCAGAAGCCATTGACTGGTTATAGTAGATACTGCTGTGCTATGTTTTTGATAAAGGTGGTTTTCGTTGATTAAAAATAATCCCATGGTTTGATTATTTGGCCACATGGAAAAATATGAGAGAACTGCACAAGTGAAAGCTATGGAAGGTTCCTTTATACCCTTCATTATGGTGAGAGATATAATGGAATCTGTGTTTCAACCAGGATTCAGAATAAAAAGAATAAAGAAACATAAAGGGCAGGAATATAAGCATTTAAGACTGGTTCTGAAATTAATTTAGCACATCATGATTAACTGCTATGTGCCATCAAGTCTGTTTTAATTCAGCAACTACATCCATAACTCTTCTCCAGGATGATCTTTCCAATCTGGCCCTTTAGACCTTCAAACATTGTACCACCTTGCTGCTGATCATCTACTCCCTTTTTCTTCTAATTTTTCCACCAATACAGCCTTCTCCAGAGAGCTGAGTCTTCACATAATGTGTGAAATAATCTGAGTCTGGTCATATGTGCACTTTGAGTCAGAACTCTGGGTTGATTTGGTAGATGATCCATTTGTTCATTTTCTTGGCCACTCTCAGGAGTCTTCTCCAACACCAAAGTTCAAAAGTATCAATACTCTTGTTATCCTGTTTCATCAAAGTCCAACTTTCTTTCCATGAAGTATTACAGAGAATAATACCATTGCCTATAATTTTGATCTTTACAATCATATACACATCAGAGCATCTGAATATCATTTCTAAGGCCTTCAAGCCTTAGAATGTGTTAGTGTTACTCTGTGGCATGGTTCTTGATTTCGTGTTCCTTTATTATTGATGGCTGATCCTAAAAGGCAGAAACTATGCACACCTTCACTGCCAACCTTAAGATTGGTTGCTGTACCTGTTGTCATTAGTTTTCTCTATATTTAATTTTAGTTTCATTTTTTTCACTGTGTTCCTTTCTAGAGCTTGCAGATCATTTTCATTTTCATTATCATTGGTATACTATGTGCAGATGAAAAACAAATACCTAATGCAGTGGATATAAAAAAATCTACACACCCGTTAAAATGCCAGGATTTTGAGATGTAAAAAAAATCAAGATAAATCAGTTCAGATTTTTTTCACCTTTAATATAGCCTATAAGCTTTGCAATTCAACTGAAAAGCAAACTGAAAACTTTTAGGAGGAAAAAAATAAAAATAAAAAACTTACAATGAAATGGTTGCATCTGTTGAAGCAACTTTTGATTTTATGACAGCATTCAATCTTTTGGGGTAGGAACCTATCTGCACGGCACATTTTGCCTTGGAAATTTTTGCCCACTCTTCCTTGCAAAAGCGCTCCAGCAATGATATACCTTTGATGCATTGAAAGCTCTTTGCAGACTAGGCCTTTTGCTGTGAGAGGCAACTGAGTAAATGTCAGAAAAACTTTACTTGAACAGTTGAATTTTATATGGGCTTGATCAGAGTCACTTTGATTGATGGCAGGTGTGTATTGACTATTATCTGACATCAGTTTGAGTGTGATTGGTTAATTCTGAACATCTCTAGCCACATCTCTAGTTATAAGAAGATATGTACACTTATGCAACATTTTATTGTACGTTTTTTTTATTTTTATTTTCCTTCCCTAAAAGATTTCAGTTTGTTTTTCAATTGAATTGTATGGCTTATAGGTTCTATTAAAGGTGGAAAAAATTCTGAAATGATTTATCTTAGGCTGAGTTTTTTACATCTCAAAACCTGGCACTTTAACAGATGTGTGGACTTTTATATCCACTGTACTGTATATATAAAAGGTCAGAAATCTCTCCCTTTATATTGAAAAATTCACCATGACAACCAGTGCAGTTTTGCAAGTTGTCAGAGGATTTTAAACATGAATTACAAACTGAAACAAGCCAACTGAATCTCTGAGAGATTCAATGGAATTTTAAAAACTGTGATAAAGATTTATCTGGCACAAAGCTCAAATGACTGGCATGACAATTTACAATGGTTTACCAACTATGAAGCACCCCAGGAATCCACGTGTATTTCACTTTTTGATCTGATGTTTGGAAGGAAAGTGGTGAGCTAAGAAATAGTTGGCAAGATTGAGTCAAAAAGCCAAAAGCAGATATAATCTAGGATATTTTAAAAATCGTGGCTATGATGCGTTTGGCGGGAAAATACATCACCTGATCAAAGGTTCAGTCTTAGGGAATTGCAGACAGAAGATGAAGTGATTTTATTGGTTTCCCTCAAAGTCAACAAAATGAAGATTGCATGGAAGCCCCTTACATGGAAGAGATATTGGAAGAACAGCAATTTGGGTCATTACTGATCTACTGAGATTTGACCACACTAAATCACTATTGCAGGAGCTGTGCTAGCTTCCAGTTAGCTTTCAAGTGCAGTTGAAGATGCTGGTTGTCATTTTAAGCCTTACAGGGCTCAGGGCCTAGATGGATGGAATGCTATCTTCAGAATTCTAGCCTTCTTAATGCTGTGATGTCCTAAATCCTTTGGAACAACAACAGCAGATACCTAAGCCATCTTTCTTTCCCACAGTTTCAAAGAGCTGTAAAAGTATGGCTCTTCAAAAAGGTGTTTGGAGACAAAACCATGCTGCTCTGAAAGGGGTGTGTGAATCAGACTGTTTGGTTATATTTATATTAATTGATTTTTCCCCCCTAATCTTCTGTATCAATATTGGTAGCTATTTAGAATCCTGAAATGTAGCTGAAATAATAAACAGAGTAGTTTAGTAAAGTAAGGATTGACAGAAGGTACATGATGAAATTAAGGAAATCTGTTTTAAGCCATTTTAACTTATTTAATAAAAGTCGATTCAGTTCCTTCTTTGGATATTGAGAACAGTGCTGTTATTCATCCTGTCATGTTTCTCATTCATTCATCTCTATTCATATTATATGAATGTGGATATATATGTTGTATATGTAGCATCTGTGCGTGTATGCATGCACACATGAACATAAATATATTAATCAATCCAGGGATTATCTCTAAAGCATCTGTTGGTTTATTGTTTACTGATTTTGAAATTCTTCCACATCTCAAGATGTTGAGACTCTAGAAAGAGTACAGAGAAGAGCAACAAAGATGATTAGGGGACTGGAGGTTAAAACATATAAGGAACGGTTGCTGGAATTGGGTATGTCTAGTTTAACAAAGAGAAGGACGAGGGGGGACATGATAGCAGTGTTCCAATATCTCAGGGGCTGCCACAAAGAAGAGGGAGTCAAGCTATTTTCCAAAGCACCTGAAGGCAGGACAAGGAGCAACGGGTGGAAGCTAACCAAAGAGAGAAGCAACCTAGAA
>NW_015399628.1:5017-6536 GCF_001527695.2 Protobothrops mucrosquamatus
AGGGGGGACATGATAGCAGTGTTCCAATATCTCAGGGGCTGCCACAAAGAAGAGGGAGTCAAGCTATTTTCCAAAGCACCTGAAGGCAGGACAAGGAGCAACGGGTGGAAGCTAACCAAAGAGAGAAGCAACCTAGAACTAAGGAGAAACTTCCTGACAGTTAGAACAATTAACCAGTGGAACAACCTGCCTCCAGAAGTGGTGAATGCACCAACACTGGACGTTGGTGCCATTTGTCCAAAATGGTATAGGGTTTCCTGCCTGAGCAGGGGGTTGGACTAGATGACCTCCAAGATCCCTTCCAACTTTATTATTATTATTATTATTATTATTATTATTATTATTATTATTATTATTATTATTATTATTATTATTATTATTATATTATTATTATTATTATTATTATTATTATTACATGCAACTCTCAAAATTGTAATTTAAATTAAATTAAATTGTGATTTAATTTTAAAGAAAGAAAAACAAGGACTTCCATAAAAGAGAGAATAATGTGTATATTAAATACCTAAATACTGAAATTTTCCCTTCTATCATATTAAAAATTATATTTTTGTACCAACATGTGGTAAAGCTCTGGAGGTCTCATTCAAAGTTCTCAGTGAGTGACACACAGTCCTGTGAAGGTTTCTTCATTTTTCTAGCACCTTCATGGAGATTCCTCATTTTCTATTATGATAGCAGTGGAAATCAGCTATTCAACTAACTCAAACATGGAAACGATATTTTTGTACTAGTTGATTGACCATCTAATCCAGGGGTCTCAAACTGCCAGCCCACAGGCCGGACACATCACGAGGAAACCACGCCCACCCCGTTACTGGCAATGGGGAAAAAGTTCCGATACATCACGTGACATCACGTGATGTCGTGAGTTTGACATGTCTGATCTAACCAAAAGGAGCAGACTGTGGTTTCTCACTATCATTAGATGCCAGAAAGCTGAGAAACTGTTTTCTCTGGGCAATTGGACATGGCGGCAGAAGCAGCTAAGGATTCTTCTGATGCAGCTTATTCCTATTCTATAGCAATCTTTGAAAATTCCTCTCTTAAGCATTAACTGGAAACTGATAATCTTTAAGGCACAGGTAAACATTTAATGTCTATCAATTACAACTGGAATAGTTGTATAGTTTTTAATGTAGACAAGCAATTAAAGAAATAGCAGTTAACTCAATGAAATTAGTGCCATGGCGGTTGTGACATCTATTGCAGGAAAACACTTCTGTGATGGTATAGTATTATCTATCTATAGCAGGAATGATCTGATGTAAATCCATAATATAATGAGTTATGTAAGCAGTCATATATATTGACAATGTTTGTGATGTCTTTGCTTACTCTTCTAAAAATACATCCTGTTTACCAATTTTAGCAATCATAATGGAATCATATAGCATGAACAGTTTTACTATTTCCACCCAATTACAAGTCATAAAATGGTCTGAATAATGCTGCATTAAAAGATTATTTATTTTAGACAAAGATACTTAGTACTAATCCA
>NW_015399629.1:0-1718 GCF_001527695.2 Protobothrops mucrosquamatus
CAGCATCAATAACGCCAGACACAATCACTTAACGGCCATGGGCAATTCGTTTAACAAGCAGTCACGTGATATCTCACTTAATGACTATGTCACTTAGCAATGGAATTGCTGGTCCCTAACTATGGTGCTGGAGAAGACTCCTGCGAGTCCCCTGGACTGCAAGGCGATCAAACCGGTCAGTCCTAGAGGAGATCAACCCCGACTGCTCTTTAGAAGGCCAGATCCTGAAGTTGAAACTCAAGTACTTTGGCCCCCTAATGAGAAGGAAGGACTCACTGGAGAAGAGCCTAATGCTGGGAAAGATTGAGGGCAATAGAAGGAGGGGACGACAGAGAATGAGGTGGCTGGATGGAGTCACTGAAGCCGTAGGCGTGAGCTTAAATGGACCCCAGAAGATGGTAGAGGACAGGAAGGCCTGGAGGAACGTTGTCCATGGGGTCGCGATGGTTGGACACAATTTCGCAGCTAACAAGAACAACAAGTAAGGACTACTTGTAATAGAGGTTCATGCCAGTTGTTGTATCTTTCCTCCCTTCCGTTGTTTTCATCATTTCTTCCAATAAGGCCAATGTTATATTCCTATTTTGCACATGGAAAGGAAGAGATGAAAGGGGGTGTCTTTCTTAAAGCTACTCCATGCACAGGTAGTCCTCGACGTACGATCGGTGGCTTAGCAAGTATTTGAAATAACCCTCTATTTGGGGTGTACTTTATGTCATGGAAAGTTCCAACAGCCCCCCCCTCCCGTAGGACAGAGACTGGCTGAGCTAGGGCAGGGGTAGGCAACCTTGGCTTTTTTATGCTGGCTCAGGAATTCTGGGAGTTGAAGTCCACGAGTCATAAAAGAGCCAAGGTTGCCTACCCCTGAGCTAGGGGAAGGAGTCAAATGGGGACTTAGTCTAGAATTCCTACATGGGCACGAGAGGGTGAAGTTCACCCTCTCCTTGAATGCTATTGAACATTATCTAGATTCACCCAGATACAAACCTTTAGTCTGAGAAGATTCCTGTGTATAGCCTTGAGCAATAAAACAGCTAATTGAATATTCATGTGTGGGTCTGGTTGTTTGTGCCTGACACATTCCTGTGGTCACATGACCGCACTTCAGGGCATTCAACGACTGAGCTACATTTATGGTGGTTTGTAGCATCCCACGGTCACGTGACTGCCTTTTACAATGATTTTGCCGAAAACCAGCATTTGCTTTCAATATTCAGCAAAACTGGCCCCTAATGAACCAGGGGTTCGTTAATGACCACGGTGGTTGCTTAACGACTGCCGCAGAAAAAGTTGTAACATTGGGTCAGTCATGTGGGTGACCCGATTTACAACCATCGTGATTTACAACCTTAACGGGCAGACTCCATTCCACCCATAGGTTGAAGACTACCTACATTCTGATTAGTACAAGATCTGACGTGCAACCTTCTTTATTGTGTTACCTTGCAAGCTTTATTGTGTTACCTTGCAAGCTATTGCATTACACTGCAAGTGTGTTACAGAGCTCTTGCACAGCCAACCAAGCAAATAAAAAGTTGTTTAAAGGTTGTAATAGAGCAACTCCACATTTCCACTATTCCTATTACATGCATACAAATTTATACCTAAGGGGGCAAAGAAGCTGATTTTCAGATTTAACCGCACAGATGTTTCCACTTAAGATCCGTGCAGCCAAATGCAATTCATTGCATGGTACTCTGACTTTGTCAAGTTCAATA
>NW_015399629.1:4801-6536 GCF_001527695.2 Protobothrops mucrosquamatus
CTGGTTTTTATAAAACCTTTTCGCTTTAGGCCTCCGCTGCCGTGTGCAAAAAAAAAAAAAAGGTTCAATCAATCAGTCAATTTCAACTTCTCGCAGGAAAAAAAAAGATCTTGCAAAGTTGGAATTGATTGATTGAACTTTTTAGTCCCATCCAGTCTGCCGTTACCACCGCAGCCACGCCCACCCAATGGGCCACGCCCAGCCAATGGGCCACACTCACCTGGCACCCGACGATGCATAAGTGGGTTTTGGGTTGCAGTTTGGGCACTCGGTCTCTAAAAGGTTCGCCATCACTGGTATAGGGGTTCCTGCCTGAGCAGGGGGTTGGACTAGATGACCTCCAAGGTCCCTTCCAATTTTTATTTATTTATTTTTTATTATTATTATTATTATTATTATTATTATTATCATCTCAACAGTCACATGATCAAAATCTGGAGCCTTTAGCAACCAGCATGTATTTACGAAGGTTGCCGTGTCCCGTGGTCACATGATCACCATTTACGACCCTTCCAGAAGTCTTCTGGCGAGCAAAGTTCAGTGAGGGAAGCCAGATTCAGTTAGCAACTGCAGTGATTATAGCTTAACAACCGGGGCAGAAAGATCGCAAAATTGGGTGTGATTCCCTTCACAGCCACCTTGCTTAAGAATAGAAATTCCGCTTCCATTGGTGGTCATAAGTTGAGGGCTACTTGTAAGCTTTTTGGGAAATGCCTGCTGAATTAATCTGCTCCTGTTTCCAACAATATTTAAGGCCTTGTGAAAAAGAGTGCGCCTTAGCTTTTGATTAATTATTGTTATTTATAAATATTTTTATATATAATTTATATATATAGTTCATAGTTAAGGTGATTGTATCTTAGAGTTAAAGTAAGTTTATACTTGTTTATATTATGATTGGGTTGTTTGGGTTAAACTTGGATTACTATATGCTTAATCCTGTACTCAGCTCTGGGAAGTCGGGGGGGGGAGGGGGGAAGGGGATTAGGGGACTGAAATTATAAAAATTGATGTATTTATATGTTATAGGTAAATAATAACTGTATTGAAAAGAGGAGATGCTCGGCTGGCACCCTAAACTGCTCTCGAAGAGGCGGTTAAGAAGGGAGAGGGGATGTAGGTAGGTGGAAAGGAGGAAGGTGGAGAGGTTGTGGGATAAGAGGGAGGAAGGACAGGAAAGTGAATGAGGGTGGAGGCAAGGCGGGGACCGCCGAGCGTCTCCGAAAATGTATTGATTTGGATTATTTTTTATTGCTTGTGTATGTAAATGCATCATATTGGTATTGGTTGTTTAATTATAAAAATCAATAAAATTTTGTTTAAAAAAAAAAAAAAAGAGTGCGCCTCATCGTACCCGTTTGCCGAACTTGTGCAAGAGGTGCAAGCACACCTCCGTATCACAATCCTTATTTTGGGCAAGAATGCCGAGTACGAAAGAATCTATATTCCTCTTCACGGGGTGTCACGTTTCTTACTTTGAGTGGTTTTAAAATGATACTTATTAGCCTTTAGAATTTATTTTGCAAAAGTATTTAGTTTAGCGGACAGAAGGGCATCTGAAATAAAACAAGATGTGAAGGGTTGAGCAGACAAGTGAATTTTGATCTCAGGCAGCAAAACAGCTACGACAGGCCTATTTCACAACTTAAAATTATGGACATAGTACTCCTGCCAGTGAAATGAGTGATTTAAGAATGTTATTGTAATAGATATGCATGACACAGGCATGCCATGA
>NW_015399630.1:0-1402 GCF_001527695.2 Protobothrops mucrosquamatus
CTGACTCCTGCTCCTCACACAGCTGAGCTTCATCAGAAACACGACTGGAGGGGCCAGGCTCTTCATCAAGCCGTGAGTCTTGTAATTCATCAGAGCCTCCCTCTGACCCTGATGGCCCCTCAACAGCCTCCTCCACCTCCTCCTCAGATTCCTCAGACTCAGCTGTTGGGAACACAGGCTGGCACGGAATCACAACACACACCTTGTAATAAAAGGAGAACTATACAACTGGGTTTCATCAACATAATGAGGATACCTGATTCCAAGCTGGCAGACCTTACCCAATGCTTCATGTAGATGTTAAACAGAAGGGAAGAGTGTAGAACAGGGGTCTTCAAACTTTGCCCTTTTATGACTTGTGCACTTCAACTCCCAGAATTCCTCAGCCAGCATGCCTGTCTGAGGAATTCTGGGAGTTGAAGTCCACGGGTCATAAAAGGGCCACGTTTGAAGACCCCTGGTGTAGAACCTTTGCAGCATCCCATAGGTGAGGGGCCACGGGAGGGGGGGATCTCTCCCCACCTGTTGATATTGATGGAAACTGACCATGGAGAAAGGAGGCCAGCTACCATAAAATGGTGCTTCCCACTCCCAGCCCCAAAAGCAAGTGCAAAAGGACACTGGGGCCAATGGGAATGAAGGCTGCCGAGAGATCAAGTTGTATCAGAATAGATGCAGTACCGGCATCCTGACTCTGCCACAGTTCATCAACAAATGTGATCAACGCTGTTTCTGTTCTAAAGTCCAGCCTGAAACTCAATTGAAACAAGTCCACTTTTCTTAAAAAGGTAAGGCAGAGACTGGAAAGTAATTGCCAGGAGTGCTGGCAATAACTTCCTGAATAGAGGGTGCCCTAGAGACACCATCAAAGTCAGGAAGACTATCCCTGGTTCGAAGGAGTTGATACCCCCACATGGACCCAACCATAAGTCATCTCCCAGGTGGCTCTCCTTCCAGGAGAGACTTAGATCTGCCCATCTCTTTGTGCATTACAGAATCCATCCGGATAGCCCAGGGGTAGGCAACCTTGGTTCTTTTATGACCCGTGGACTGGAGAACTGCCCATCTCTTTGTGCATTACAGAATCCGTCCGGATAGCCCAGGGGTAGGCAACCTTGGCTCTTTTATGACCGGTGGACTTCAACTCCCAGAATTCCTGAGCCAGCATGGCTGGCTCAGGAATTCTGGGAGTTGAAGTCCACCGGTCATAAAAGAGCCAAGGTTGCCTACCCCTGGGATAGCCCTACCTCAGGCAGTAAGATCTATCCAGATGGACTCCAACATACGAGGCAAGATATTTTGATTTATTTTTTGCCCACACAAACATTTTGATCGTTGTGCACAATATCCCTTAGGGTTGTGAACATTTCAAAGATGCTTCAAAAGAAGTTTCTCAGCCCCG
>NW_015399630.1:5426-6535 GCF_001527695.2 Protobothrops mucrosquamatus
GAGAGAGAGAGAGAGAGAGAGAGAGAGAGAGAGAGAGAGAGAGAGAGAGAGAGAGAATATGGGAGGGGGGGACACGGAGAATGAATATATATGTATTGCCTGGACTTTTATGTTTAAATTTTGCATTTGGATTATTTTTGCTTGGCCTAGGAAGCAAGCAAGGTTTTAAGGCTCCCTCCTCCACCCCCAGCATGCACTCTACACAGTAGTTTAATATCTTGAATGTCCTTAATTTTAATATAGGTATGCATATATATTAGGACATTCCTATGTCTTTATATGTACCCAGTACTTTAATGTCTTGAATGTCCTTAATTTTAATATAGGTATGCATATATATTAAGACATCCCTGTCTTTATATGTACACAGTACTTTAATGTCTTGAATGTGCTTAATTTTATTATAGGTATGCATATATTTTAAGACATCCCTATGTCTTTATATGTACCCAGTACTTTAATGTCTTGAATGTCCTTAATTTTAATACAGGTATGCATATATTTTAAGACATCACTAGTAGAGAAAACTAAATTGACTGAGCAAGTCATCCACCCCCTCAGGTGTTTATAATAGACATCTACTTCAAAGTATTTGGTGCATCTTTCTAGATAAATGAGTATAGCATTAGGAGTTCAGCCACATTTTTGAATATGTTGGGACAAATACCAATTAGGGTTTATTGGGAGAACATTGGTTAATAATCAATTGCTATTGTTCAAGATTCGGCATATTAATGGCTTAAAGCCACAATTTTCTTTTGAGATTTGTATGAAGGATTTAAGCGTTAGCAAGCAAACCTTAAAGAGATTATTTTACAGTGAGTTAGGTAAAAGGCTGAAAGATTAAATCGAATGTAACATCAACAACATCCATCTAATTATAGCTGTGTAATTTTTGTAAATGTATGTATATATGTATGTGTGTATGTATATATATGTGTGTGTGTGTGTTTCCCTAGCAAAATGAAAAAAAAAGTGGCTAAAGTTGTAGAGCTTGAAGTATTTTCTTCCTGCATTCAAGATAAAAGGAAACGGTTTAAATCACCCAAAGCGACTTCTGTCTGTGAAGTCTCCAAGTGTGGGTGTTTGGTTGTTTTGTTTTTCTACCC
>NW_015399631.1:0-1247 GCF_001527695.2 Protobothrops mucrosquamatus
GGCCAGACAGTGCCGGCTGGCGACCCCAAGGGGGAGGGCCTTCTCTGTGGGAGCTCCCACCCTCTGGAATGAACTGCCCCCAGAGATCAGGGTTATCCCTGATCTCCCTTCCTTCCGCCGCGCCCTTAAGACTTGGTTATTCCAGCTTGCAGGACTGGCCTAGGGTAATTTTTAGAGGGGTTTTAATTATATTTTAATTCGACAATGTTCAAATATTTTTTTTAATTAATTTTAAATTTGTAACTGTTATTTATGTATTTTAATTGATTGTCAGCCGCCCTGAGTCCGCGAGGAGAAGGGCGGGATATAAATCCAAATATAATAATAATATAATAAAAAAAAAATATCTCTCTTATGGAAAATTGATATTTTCTTGGGCTGTAGAAGAAAACTGGGGGTCCCTAGTGATACCAGAAATAGAGTGAATTTCTGAAGAAAATCCAGTTTTTCATTACTTGGGAAAATGTTAAGGAACTTTTATGGGAAACCTTCTGTATTATGAAATCTATTAACAGTTGGGGAAATCTGTTTTCAGACTAAAAAATACACATAGAATGCTACCATGCTTGGCAATTAAAGTTAAATATATACGTTTTTTTCAGAATTACAGCTATTTTGGTTTGTTTCTGAAGGATTGGGTGGGCATGTTTGCCTTTACTTGTAGCTAAATCAGAAGATTGATTCACCAAGGAGTTTTTGTTTATCTAGGGTTATATTAGATAGTGCACTTGGAAATGACTTAATCTAGATCAGACATGTCAAACACAAGGCCCGAGGGCCGGATGCGGCCCGCAAAGTGGTTTCATGTGGCCCGCGAAGCCATCCTGGAAACAGTGAGGGAACAGCCCCTGCTGCCTTGGCCCTGCCCCAGGCTGGCCGGGAGCCAATGTACAATTTTGTGGTGGCCATCTATGCTGAAACGCATTCAGTCTGAGCTCCACAAGGCCGTCTAGAAACAGTGAGGAACCAGCCCCTGCCATATCAGCCCCGTCCCCTGGGTGCATGCTGGGGAAGTGTCACCCTTTGTGAGGAATGATATACAACTTCTTGCGCATGCTCGAAAGATGGCGGACGCTGGTTGTGTGGCTCCGCCGTAGGGGAGCCGAAATGATGCGGGGGGGGGTTTTGGAGACCCGCGAGGAGACCCGCGAGGAGTCGGAGGACCCCCCGAAGAGCCGGAGACCCCTTGAGGAGCCGGAAGAGCTCAGTCCCCAGGTCGATCTCCCCGGTGAGTTCCCCGGGAGTGC
>NW_015399631.1:5376-6535 GCF_001527695.2 Protobothrops mucrosquamatus
TCGGTAACACAGCTGGGAATATTTGGTTTTAATTCGGCTTTTATCAGGGTTTATTCTTTTGTATTTTTGTATTGTGTATTTTTTGTATTTTGGGTATATTATTTGTTTTAATATGCTGTGAACCGCCCTGAGTCCTATGGGAGAAGGGCGGTATATAAATTAAAATAATAAATAAATAAATAATAAATAAATAAATAAAAATGAAGAAATGGACCATGCCTTGGCGCTTGCCCCAGTCCCACCCCCTTCTGCCAGAGACCCTCAGATCTGTCCCACTCCTGCCCAGGCCCCCACAGGGACCCTTGATGTGAACGATGTAGAGCTGGCCATGCCCACCCAGTAGGCCACACCCACTCCATGCCCACCCAGTAGGCCGCACCCACCCTGGCCACACCCACCCGGCCCTCCAAAGGCAACCGCAATGCTGATGCGGCCCTCAATGAAATTGAGTTTGACACCCCTGATCTAGATCATAGTCTTTTCTCTACTCTATGCCCCTTCTGTCTTTTTGTCTTTTCACAAATCCTGCCCTCACTCAGTTTTTGTTTTTTTTAATTTCTTCTTCCCATCATTCCATCATTCCCAAATTTGACAGATATCCTTCCCCAAACAATATCCATGGAATCATAGCTGGAAAGATTTGGAAAAATTATTTAAGATGTTTCATACCTGCAGTCATAAGGATGGCTTTGTTTCTGGTGGTATTTTCAACTTGCATTCAGATGATGCACCTTTGGTTTTATTTACATGATGGGCAGACTGGTATGATATTCAAAGGAGTGATAAACAGTGGAATCAGGAATGGCTGTCCAAGTGATTCACTTGAAGGGGATAAGACAGATTTCTGGGATCTCTAAAAGATCAGATAAAGTGGCCATTATAAACTACTGAATTCAAGCCAAAACTAAGAATATTAATTCATAAGGACTCTGTGCCAGGTCATCACAGAAAATCAGCAACGTTGGGCAGCTTGGCTGATATATTTGCAATCCAATGTGATGTTCTTCACATTTCTGTGGTTGGTATGTTTGTTTTGGGTCAGGGTGTTTTTCTTCCCCCCTGTAAGAAAACTCTTGCATTAATTCTCCTTCAAGAGTTTTAGTTTGAGGGCTTTTTATCTCCCCTTTGGGAGCCTACAAAGAGGTGAAATTAAGAAAGT
>NW_015399632.1:0-2991 GCF_001527695.2 Protobothrops mucrosquamatus
AGGAGGAGGAAGAGGAAACTCTGCCATGTACAATGACTTTGTAGTTCCTTAAAAGCGGCTTGCGATGGTTTGTCGCCTATGGTTAGCGGTGAGAACGTTGCACTGAAATCCTCCCAAAAGTTTGCAGAATGAGCTAAACACCTTATGGAAATAAGGCCGAGCCCCTCTTTTGGTTTGCCCACAACCTCATGCCTGCTGCACAACGTCTAAAAATGTGGCTGGCTTGCCCACGAGTCCCAACATAGTTTGAACGATAGAAATGCAAAAATATTGCGGCTCTTTCAGGTGGCTTTAAAGCTCCCACAGGCTCCCACACTTCCCCTGCACCTTTTCAAGAATGCAGATTGAAAAACAACAACTCTGTGATTTCTCACAAGTGCATAAATCTGTAAGTGTCCTTTGAAATATAGTCTCAGCGGAGGGGGGGGGACCTGCCATTCCTGCCTACAAATCACTTCTCCGGTTGCCTCCAGTCACGGGAGAAGATGGAGAAAACAGATTTTATCGCTGTAAATCAATTTCCACTGGTAGGAATTATTAAGGCTCTGCGCAGGGAATATATGGGGAGTTGCGAAGAGGAGCTGTGCTCCAAGAAAAAGAACGAAATGATTGAAGCGGAGGAGAAAAGGGATAGCGAGAGGAAAGGAACCTCGGGAGAATGTGGGTTGTGGGCTGCACAAATGGAACAGACAACACAATATTATGGGAACATTGAAACTGTTTTAGTAGTATTTAAACCTACAGAATGGGAATATTAAAACTGACCAGAAGAATGCAATTCTATCTCATCTAGGCTCAAAATGCAAATGTTAACATTGACCTTCTTGTGGTTGACCAAAGAGAGGGACGGAGGGAGGGAGGGAGAGGGAGAGAGAGAGAGAGGGAGGATAGATACAGAGAGAGAGAGAGGGAGAGACAGACAGACCGATGATAGATAAGTAATAGACAGATGGTAGTAATGATGATGAAGAAGATAGATGATACAGACTGTAGAAGATAGATAGAAAAATGATAGATGGATAGATAGACAGACAGACACAGTTAGATAGATAGATAGATAGATAGATAGATAGATAGATAGATAGATAGATAGATAGATAGATAGATAGATAGATAGATAGATAGAAAGAGAGAGATGATAGAAATATAGATAGATAGAAATAGATATAGATATAGATATAGATATAGATATAGATATAGATATAGATATAGATAGACAGACAGACAGACAGACAGACAGACAGACAGACAGATAGATAAGTAATAGATAGATGGTAGTAATGATGATGATGAAGAATATAGATGATACAGATTATAGAATATAGATAGAAAAATGATGGATGAATAGATAGACAGAGATAGATAGATAGACAGACAGACAGACAGACAGACAGACAGACAGACAGACAGACATAGATATAGAGAGAGTTGGTAGATAAGTAAAAAAGATATATATAGATGGTGGCAATGATGACGACGGTGATGATGATGATGAAGGAGAAGGAGAAGGAGAAGATAGATGATACAGACTATAGAAGACAGACAGACAGACAGACAGACAGACAGACAGACAGACAGACAGACAGATTATATGAAATACTGGCAATGCTATTTTGTATTTAAAAATGTCCTTTTTCCCATGAATTGGAATCAAACATTTAGGCCCCAAAATTTATAGGAGTCTCATTCAATTCTACCTATTATGGAGCAATGATCAAGTTCCTATGCCTTCTTATTCTCTTTACTGAAAAATAATAGAGTTTTGTGTTGCTGTCGGCTCCCTGGTGAATTTACATAAAAGCCCACATCAAGATTTATTTTTCCTGTGGGGTTTTTTTTTCTCCCCAGGAATCAATAGACCAATACCACCTTCATTCCCTTTTATTACAGAAGGAATTCATCTTTCCCTGAAATGTATTATCCCTACTAAGGTCGCCCGGTAGAGAAAAATAATAATAATGTCGCTGTGAAGCCTTTTTATTTTCTATGCATAACTAATGTAGCCATCAGCGGCTTTATAGCTACACTATGGAACTGGAGTCTCTTGGGAAAAGATTTATATATCTCATTGAGAAGGATGACCCTGTTTAGGCAGGTTTTAGATCTTTGGAAAGATGTCTTGGGGAAGCTGAGGAAAAAAGAGACCTCTTGGGTGGTGTTCACGACCAATATTATGGCCATTTATTTATCTTGATTGCCCAGAGCAGAAATGATGTATAGGATTTTGTAGTAAATACTCATGCATATTTCCAGAAGGGGGGGGGGGGAAACCCACGTATCTCATTATTTAAGTACAACGTTCTTCAGATGATTAGACGTGTTTTTAGCCATCTGCTCTACCTCATATCAAGACACTCCTAAATTAGAGGAGGGGGGGAAGAATTATTCAAATTTTCTTTCCCTCCACAGAGCTTGCTGTCAATGTGGCCAAGGCAGGGCTTATGCTAAAAACATAATTTCGATTCAAAAAATGGGTTGATTTTTAATACATACAAACACAACCGTTTTCATTCCTCCTTGGGTCTACTTTAATGAAAAGAAGGACTGGGGAAAGAAGTGTTCCAATATTGGAAGGGCTGCCACAAAGAAGAGGGGGGGGGGGTCAACCTATCCTCCAAAGCGCCTGAAGGCAGGATAAGAAGCAAAGGATGGAAACTGATCAAGGAGAGAAGCAACCTAGAACTAAGGAGAAACTTCCTGACAGTTAGAACAATTAATCAGTGGAATGGCATAATTCCAGAAGTTGTGGATGCTCCATCACTGGAGGTTTTCAAGAAGAGACTGGACAGCCACTTGTCTGGAATGGTATAGGGTCTCCTGCTTGAGCAGGGGGCTGCACTAGAAGACCTCCAAGGACCCTTCCAACTTTATTATTCTGTTATGTTGAGAGGCCAAGAAATAGTCATTCATATATTCTATTTCTAATTCTATTTTTATCTCTTTACCTGTCTCTGTCTCTGTCTCTGTCTCTGTCTGTCTATCTATCCATCA
>NW_015399632.1:4019-6534 GCF_001527695.2 Protobothrops mucrosquamatus
TTTATTTTATTATTATTTTATTTTATTTTTTATATTTTATTTTATTTTATTTTATTTTATTGTTTTATTTTATTTTATTTTATTTTATTTTATTTTACTTTATTTTATTTTATGCACTGAACCATGAATATGAACATGGAGGCCCCTTATTTTTTTTTTTAATTCATTCTCAGGTCTTGCAATTAAAATCTGACCAGGAAAACCAAGTTAGATTGTGCCCTTGGATAAATCCTTACATTCACTAGCCACATCTGGCTAGATATGAGCTTGTTTGGAATGGTGAATATATCAAATAGGCTTCGCTAGAATCCTTACAAGTCAAAATCCTCATAACACTCCCCCCCAAAAAAAATATAACAGCGTTTAATAAAAAAAACTGATATTTTGAAAGCTTTAAAATAACAACGTCCATGTTAGTCTAAGCATTTGAAGTTTGCAAAATGTTTCTTGGGGAAATACCAATACCAAAAGGGGGGGGGGGAATTGATTCTGATCTCCCTGAATTTCATTTCATTTAGAGACATTGAATTTCATTTTTCCTCTACAGATAGTTCCTACTCAGGAGAAGCTTATAAGATAAAGCTAGCCACGGCAGACAGGAACAAGAAAAGCCGACTGAAGCCACCTCGATCAGCTGGGGTAAGTAGGAAAAAAAATGTGAGTTTGATTTCCATTGAAATCCTGTTGGTGCTTTACAGAGGAAAATTAACGCAAAAAGCTTTTTCTCAAGAACCTTACAATCAGGGAGAAGGTGGACTAGAAGACCTCTAAGGTCCCTTCCAGCTCTATGATTCTATGATTCTTTGATTAGGTGCCATCAGTTTGGTGTTGACTCTTAGTCGCCAAATAGTTGGACCTTCCCTGGTGTGATCTGACCCCAATCTGGGTCCTGAGATCTTCCAGAATTTCACCCATCACCACTGTAACCAAGATGGCATCCATATCTTGACCAAAAAAAGTCCTTTTAGACCATCAAGAAGGCCATCCCAGCTGCCATCTTGACTTCTTCTCCACCCCCAAGGTTGTCCTCACTTCAATGTAATGGATGATGGACTGTCGTTAAAGAAAGGAAAAGGAAACAGCCACCATCGGTGGAGAATGAGGAAAAAGACATGAAGAAATGAAATTGCGATCACTCATAATTTGTGACTTCGCTCGGAACTGAAGAATGTCTGGTTGTGGCCCTTTGTATGAACATTCAGATCTCAGAATGAATAAATATAAAATATGCACAATATTCGTGAGGAAAAGTTTGGGAGAGATGACCGTTTGATTTCCAGGTGGCACAGTCAGGATCGAAATCCTTCCATTGGGATAAAAAAGGTACAAAATTGTTCACAAAGCTTACATTTTATTTCAGGGGGAAAAAGGAGAAGTGCGTATACAGGAGGAAGATCATATTTTAAAATACCAGAAGTTTGAATCTAAATTCCTAAAAATGTCTCATAGCTTAGAGCAGTGATGGCGAACCTATGGCACACGTGCCAGAGGCGGCACTCGGAGCTCTCTCTGTGGGCATGCACGCCGTTGCCCCAGCCCCGCCTCCACCCACAGCCCCCTCCTCACCAGCAGCCCCCCTGGAGGAGAGTTGCCCCCGGGCGCGGCCTGCACGGAGCAGCGCAGCTAAGGACATAGCCAGGCAGCAGGAACAAGACTCCGCCCTCACGCCCCATAGCATGCAGGTGATGCTGCGGGGTGTGGGCGGAGGGCGTGGCTTCCATGGCGCTGCAGGGCTGCCTGGGCGACCTGTGGTGCGTAGCCCTGTGGGTGGGCGGGGCAGGGGTGGGCGGGGCCGGAGCAGGCCGGGCGGGAGGCGGAGCGGGGGCGGTTTTGTGGCACTCGGTCTCTAAAATGTTCCCCATCACTGTGTCCACATAGGGAGGTCAAAAGTGTCAAGATGGCACACCGTCCACCACAATGTGCCAATTCAGAATGGTCCAGCTTTTGCATCAATATGTTCTTTCCACGTTTTCAATTTTGACCACCTCCCCCACAGCCTATTCTGCTGGAGCCCAATTCGTTGGCATCATTTAAAGAACTTCTGTACAATTAAGGACAAAGAATCATCCGGGACAAAATTGTGTTTATTTGATCGGAAGTACTTTCCTACTAATTTATATCAAAGAGAAATAAATCAAAGCACCACAACCACTTACTTATGAAGGAAAATATGTGTTAAGGTTGCTGGGTCCACAGCAATTTTTCTTCGTTTGTCCGTCACGCAGAGAATTTCTGCAAGAGAAACCCTAACACATATTTATGATTAAGTTGGGAGCCAGGTTTTTTATTATTATTATTATTTTATTTTGCTTAGGCACCTTTCTTATGTATAATGCATAACAGCAGGTGTGCATTGCAGTTTCTTTTCATGCTTCTCAAATGTTTTGCAGTAATTTGACAGGCCTCCCACTGTTTCTCCTAATACTTTATGGGGCTGGACACAACCTGGGTTTCTCTCTCTCTCTCTCTCTCTCTCTCTCTCTCTCTCTCTCTCTCTCTCTCTCTCTCTCTCTCT
>NW_015399632.1:13157-14371 GCF_001527695.2 Protobothrops mucrosquamatus
GTGTCAGCCGTGGATCCAGGAGGACTCCCAGATTGCGCGCCCTCTCTGAGGGGGCCAAGAATTCGCCCCCTATAGACAGCGATGGAACCAACTGACTATGCCGGGGCGCCGGCAGCCACAGCCACTCGGTCTTGGAAGGGTTGAGTCTGAGTCTGTTCCTTCCCATCCAGACCCGTACGGCCTCCAGGCAACGGGCCATTATTATTATTATTATTATTATTATTATTATTATTATTATTATTATTATTATTATTATTATTATTATTATCCACACAATGCACACGAAAAACATGGGGACAATTTAACCATTTACTGTTCTTCCTATCTATTCAGCGCAAGGGGATTTTTATTATTCCAGACACTGCTGTAGTTCAGTGGGCGGGCAATGATGATTATTGCACTCTCCTATTGGTTGGCTGGAGAGAACACTGATTGGCTGATGGAGTTCCATTCCAGTTCTTGGCATTCGTAGATTGGCAGAATGAAGATTATAGCGAGTTACAAAATGCTTGGGAGTAACTGAAGAGCGAAATGAACTTAATCCTAATCTCTTTCTCAGCCTTGTGTGGTTCTTCCCCCCACCCCCCCACCTTTTCTATGTAGCATAGAAGGGACAGATTAATTCTTCCCAAAGGCTTATATAATTACTTTCCAGGGGCCATCAAATCTGGTGAATTGCATTTGACACAGTTTGCCTACCCTACAGTTTATTAAGCTTTCTTTATTACTCTAACCAGTTTAGCTTGAAGGCTTGTTTACAGGAATAGCTGGCACTTGGTTTGTTTATTGGTTTCATGTATTTGTTTATTTTTAAAGACCGTTTAGGAGACCGTGTCCTTGCACAATATTTGAGCTGGGCATCCGCTTTTTTTCTCATTTACTCTGAATAAAGCTAATGATACATTTGCATGTATGAAAACAGGCTTGGTTCTCCCGGGGTTCCGATGAAAAAAAAATATCACCCTGCCCAAAGTGGATTAAATCAGTTGGAAGCTGCTGTTTCTTGGCCCTGTGCCTTTGTCAAAAGACAATGGATAGCCACAAAAGGGACCGAGGGAGGGAGGGAGGGAGGAGGGAGGGAGGGAGGAAGGAAACGAGGGAGGACAGGAAGGAAGGAAGGAAATGAGGGAGGATAGGAAGTGAAAGAGAAAGGATGAAAGTGAATGAGGAAGGAAGGGAGGGAGGGAGGGAGGGAGAACAAGAAGGAAGGAAGG
>NW_015399633.1:0-3217 GCF_001527695.2 Protobothrops mucrosquamatus
TAATATGATGCATTTGATTCTTTAATAGACTTGGTTTTCATAAAAGGAAAGGCACTCTTTGCCACCGGGAATGCTTTACAGAGAGCTTACTATGCCTCTAAGATTCCAGGAGTCATACATGGCAAGATTTGATGATAGATTTCAAAATGCTCAAGATTTCCATACAGTAATCAGTCAGCTCAAGGTTTAACTAAAAAAATAAATAACACAAAGAAACATTTGGAACATGGAGCAATAGTTCAGAAAAGTGAAATAAATTAAATTAAAATAGTAATAGGCAGTGGTGGGATTCATCCAGTTCGCACCAGTTCGGCAGAACCGGTAGCTAATTTTTTGTTGCCCAGGCCCAGAATGGACTTCCGGAAGTAGCATTCACACAGAGAACCGGTTGTTCACCTATTTGAATCCCACCACTGGTAATAGGGCAATAAGAAGAGTTCCTTCTGATCTCTGGAGGACAGTCACTTATTGCACTGCTGCTATGGCTGTAATAAGCATTATTCAGATCTCAATCTGGGTTGGTCACCACAACCAGAGGTTTAGTCTTTTGAGCTTTCAGATTTGTGCTGGAGCCCAACCTCTCTCACCAGAATGTGTGCTTTGGGCTATTCTATGCATAATACTTATGTGGTGCTGGATTGTGTGTGGCTTTTTAGTTGTTGATTGGGTGTTGATGGCCTGTTATTAAGTCGTTGGCTGTTTCCTTGTTCTGCCAAGTCCTCAGCTCCAAAGTACCTGATAAGCTGGTGGTAAATCAGCACTCCTGTTGACTGACAAGGGACCCATTTCCTAGGCTTCAATAATTTCCCTGGCTATTTTTGTACCTGTTGACTGTCCCTTGTCAGTCAACAGGACATATTCTGGTAGAGAGAAGTTCCCTGAGGATGGGCTCCAGCACAAATCTGAAATCTCAGAAGACTAAACCTCTGGTCCTTGATTGATTGGATCCTCTGAAATTATCTTGGAATACATATATTGGTCAGTCAACAGGAGTGCTGATTTACCACCAGCTTATCAGGTACTTAAGAGCAGGAGACTTGATAGCACAAGGAAACAAGAGCCAATAACTTAATAACTGGCCATCAATATTCCAATTAATAACTAAAAAGCCATACACAATCTGGCGCCTCATAAATACTATGCAGAGAATAGCCCAAAGCACACATTCTGGTGAGAGAGAAGTTCCCTGAGGATGGGGCTCCGGCACAAGTCCAAAAGCTCGGAAGACTAAACCTCTGGTTCCGATGACCGACCCAGATTGGATCCTGCAACATTATTCTGGGACACGTATATTTGCCTTCATTTGTAAGCATTCTTCAATTCTAACTGTTAATTGAGGAGAGCCATTTGACGTGATGGTGTTGGGCTACAAATATTTTCTAAAGCACACATACACACACAGTTTGGCTCTTGTTGTTTCCTGTATTTGGTTCAGTGATCAATCCAGAGAGTTATTCTTTCTCTTGCATTGATGGATTCTGGTGTGTTTTTTTGTTTTTGTTTTAAGGATTACCTCAAAGCTGCCTTGCTACAGTCATAGCTGCTTTTGTTTCCTAGAGAAATCAAACTGTAGCCTATTTTCTAGACTAATGGTTAATAACACAGAGCTTCTGTCTGTAGTACCTCTTTACTGAAGCACTGTGAACTAATAAGATTCTATATTCCTTGTGTTTTTGTCCTTCATTAGCAATATGCTGCTTTCACGGGAAATAGTTGTGGCTTAATTTACTGCAAAAGTTCTTGATCACTGACACAGATGCACATTTACTGTACATGCCTTCTAGTTGCTAGTTGCCTACTACCTCTGTATTCTAGTAACTAGTGATAAATGTCTCTGCTATGTTCTAGATATACATAAGGGGGTCTTATGAAGTAAAAGTGAGAGCAGATGGTAATGCAGAAATCAGCAATAAGAGTCCCATGTTTTTAGAACAACCACAATACACTTAAATGGTACCCACAGCCCCCGGAGTTAGATACAGATGACAATATTATGATGAAAACTCAGTGTTTTCATGCAAGATCATGAGAATTGAGATTACTGAAATTCTGCAACATATAATAGCCACGTCAAATGTTGGTGGAGCTTTTTTTATTTTAAAGAAGTGGCATCTGGTGCTCAAGACATCTGAGATATTGATGGAGGCAGCTGAGCAAGAACAGGAGGAGAACTGCTGCTTGATCATGATGCCATGGGATCAACCCTCTTCCCCTATGTTTGCTACTTGGCTAAGCCTCCTGTCAACCACACAGTCAATTTGGGATGGAGAAATATCTGAAAACAGACAATGTAGCATTCCGATATTTCAAGGAGAGAAACACCCTAAATGTACAGGGTAAACTCCAAACAAGGCATATCAGTTTTAAAAAATTAACAGAAAAAAATACTGCCCTTTTCCTTTCCTTTCCTTTCCTTTCTTTTCCTTTCCTTTCCTTTCCTTTCCTCCTCCCCTCCTCCCCTCCTCTGCCCTGCCCTGCCCTGCCCTGCCCTGCCCTGCCCTGCCCTGCCCTGCCCTGCCCTCTCCTCTCCTCTCCTTTCCTTTCTTTCCTAGAATTATAATCCTAGTTCCATTTATGTGCATAACTTGTTTGTGTTCATTTTGCATCATAGATTCCCCTTTAGAAACAGATTTTCAGCCCATAAAAGTTTTTTCACCCTTCATTTTAGGATGTTTCTTCTGAAACGTCTAGAATGTTATACAAACCATTAAAAGATTTGTATTTTAATATTTGCATGTTATTTAATCAGGAAAAAGAATAAAAGCATCTTTTAAATGGACAGCTTATACAATATGTTTTTTTCCCTGTACAATTCCAATAAGAAGATCAGGGTAGTGTACTTATCTTCACCCTTAAGCTAGATTTATGGGCTAGATGTTTTAATAAATTGAAAATTCTCCAGATTCCTCTAGTGGACTTCATAACTTGAGTAAGGATTGACACTGAGGTACAATATCCCTTTTTTCAATATAAAATTTTATTGTTTTTATCATAAAAGAAAAAAGAAATACATCACAAATATTACACAATGTTTTATCCCATCCCCCCACCCCCCGGACTTCCCAAACCAAACCTAGGCAATATTCAAATACAAGTAAACAAATATTAATATCTCTAACTCCAAAGTCTAAACTTAAACAATCCATCTCCTCCGTGTTAATAAAAATTATTCATTTAATTAGTTCTTCAAATACCCCAAATCTTTACCATTTCAGCA
>NW_015399633.1:5515-6534 GCF_001527695.2 Protobothrops mucrosquamatus
CGCCTACATCGTCCATATAGGACGACTCGGGAACTCAACTCCTACCCCGGGCAGCTCACCTATCCCCTTATGCCCAGGGGAAAGGTATCAAGCCGTTTGACAGCTGATGCTGGCTGTCAAACCGGCTTTTACGCAAAACAGGCGGGAGGCAGCAAACAGCTGCGACCAGCGAAATCGCCTGCCACCGGAAGTCCTCCACTGAGGTACAATATCCCAAGCTATGTCTGATATTTTACAGTTTCCTTTCTTGTGGCAACTTCAGTGGAATTAAGTGATGTGGATTATCTCTAAAATACATGCTAGTCTGTCTGATGTTCCACCTCCTACATCTTGATAACTTACATAGTCAGTCAGCCAGTTTTCTAAGTATAATCCCAGCCACACTTATATGGAGGGCCTGAGGTCAAAGAAAGTTGGTAGAACATTAATAGGACTTTGACTTGAACAAAAGCTGACTTGAAGTTAATTGGAACAAATCAAGATAATAGGTCTGAGCAACCTGTTTCTGTTCTAGAAATTTGCTTCATCTATTATTTCCTGCTAAACCAGCCTTCCCCAAATTGGTGTTTTTCCCAATGTGTTGGAGTTCAATTTCTGCAATTCTAGATCAGCCAAAAATACTGGGATGGAAGAAACTGAACGAATGTAATCTACTGGACCCCATGCATGGACTGTCCCTGTGACTATGTAGGACAGATAGGGAGGAAGCTAACCACCAGACTGCAAGAACACAAGTGAGTGGTCAGATAAAAAGGCCCAAACTCATTGGTAGTCTCACACTGCAATGGACATACATTCAATTTTGCAGCTACTAAGATTATTGGACGAGCAGGCACTAAAACAGCCAGGGAAGTGATTGAAGCCTGGGAAATGGGCCGCTGTCAGTCTACAGGAGTGCTGTTTTATCACCAGCTTATCAAGTACTTAGGAGGGGAGGGCTTGGCAGTGCAAGCAAACAAAGCCAACGACTTAATAGCCAGCCATCAACATCCCAATCAACATCTAAAAAGCCGCATACA
>NW_015399633.1:12127-15072 GCF_001527695.2 Protobothrops mucrosquamatus
TCGACAGAGTGAATCGGAAAGTACTAGAAGTATTTCACAGCTATGTCACTGAGTTTAGTTTCTAAATACACCACTATGTATGCATATCTTACTGTAGCTGTCAATTTATGATGCATAGACTATTGTGATCAAAAAATGGCAAACGTCTGTATCATTATTAGCACTGCAAAATGATCTGGCTTGATTTGTGTCTTACAGGTCACAATATTACTATCTTGCCTGAAATTTTATTTTTCTTGTTCTGTGTCCTTTTGATTAAGAGGTAGAGAAATATCATACCAAGCCAATGATTCTGGCCAAGTCATTTGAAACATATTCTGTTTTTAACTGCTTGATTCCATTAATCTAAGCTATGCAATGGTTTATTTGGGATTAGATTATCCGTTCAGGGTGAGGATTGTCAGGAAAAGGATTAATGGGGATAGATTGTTTCTTAAAAGTATTTCTTAACAGCCAAACATTAGCGAGACAAAAATTCAGTTTTTCTTTCCTTACGCTCTGTTTTTTTCTCAACTAGAGGCATTTTGTGTCTCGACACAGGAAACAACAATTGGAGAACAAAATAGTTTTCTTATCTTAGTGGTGAACCTCTTCCTGCTATATAGATAGTCATTCTAGAATTTGTTCTGCTCCAAAATTATTTCCAGCCAGAAGATTTGGGCTGTAGACCTCTAGATGAACAGGAGAAGATATCAACAATTTAAATATTTGCTGTCATCTAATGATCATTTGGATTTCTACAACACAGGTTAGTATCCCTAGTTGTGTGATAAATTCACATGCAGTTTTATTTCATATCCCTTTAACTAGGGATAAGAAATGGTTTTGCCAGAAACAACTTTTGCTTATTTGTTTAGTAAATCAAAACACTACTGGATATTGTGCAAGAATGGCCTGTAGAAAGTCGGAATGAAAAACAAATACACAAACCATGAAATCCCCTAATTTGCTTAAATCAGGATTATGCTTCTTCCTGGTAGCCAAAATTCATTCACTGATTGAGTGATTCATTCAGATGATACCACAATAAACAAGCTAATCCAAAGAGGAAGTAGTGGAACATAAACACATAACATTCAGAGACATAATTTCTGCTGTTTGTTGAAAAAGGAGACTGGAACATTTAAATAAAGGTCATAATAAGAAGAATTGAAATATGTGTCAGTGCATTTCTCCAATAATTTTTCTGTTCATAACAATGTAACAACCTACTGGAAAAGAGAGGGTTGGAGGTTTGGTGGTAAAACTGCTGGGCAATTTTTTCTTCTTTACTAATTCACAAGCCACATGTAGTATCTCTCTTACTCTCAAAATCCAGGAATTACTATTCAGTTCATTTTTCAAAAAAGGCAGTAGATAAGATAAACTTCCTTTAAACAGAGTTGAAATATTCCAAATATAACTACCCCCTATTCACAATAACTCCATGATATCTGAATTCAACGTTCTTTAGTTAGCCCTCTTCCAATCCATCTCTGCTTCCAAGCAACTATTAAGAAATTTCACAATTCCTTGCCCCTAATTCATGTGGAAAAGAGGACCCCTATTCAAATACTCAGATGATTTCCCCAAAGTATGGTACTTCATATAGATGCAGATGTTGAACAGCAGGGGAGAAAGAATGGAACCCTGTGGGATCTCAAAAGTGCCATGGAGCCAGATAGTAAATTTCCACTGATATTCTCCTGATGTAGGAACAGAACACTACACCACCAATTCCCAACCCAACAAGTTCATATATAAATATTGCATAGTTAGTAAGTTGATATATCTAGAACAGCGGTTCCCAACCTTTTCTATACCCCACATCCCTAGAACGCTTCTGATATATTCTCGTACCCCTTACAAAAGTTCAAAATAACAGCAACACATTATGCATATACACTATAATTTAAAAACTTCTAAACCCAGGTTTTCACACCCCCTGGAATATTGCCTCGCACCCCCAGAGGGTGCGAGCACCCCCGGTTGGGAACCCTTGATCTAGAAGAATCAACATAGAAGCTCTCTGACATCATTATGCCTATGGAGAGTAACCACAGCTATTTCTAAAGGATATTCAAATCTGAAGCCAGAAGAAATCCATCTAGATTTTCTTCCAAGCACTGCAGTTACATGGCTATTGTATTTTTTTTTTGTCCAAGAAAGCATAATTTGCAACTGGGCCACAATTATCCCAAACTCAAATGGAATTAGAAGTCAAAATAAAGTGACAAAAATGACCAAAATCATACTTAAAATTGTACACCTCTTAGAATTACCCAAAAACATAAAATAGTAATATTTATTCCTCCCCCTCCATGGAGCCCAAGAACGCTTTTTGGAATGGGGAGAAGAAAAATTCACTTTCCACAAATCTTCTTGCCCAGTTAAGCTTTCAAGCAACTGGTGTCTGCCTTAAGAGTCCATTTACCTGTTACAGAAAATGTGAAATGCACAGTTCGTTTTTAAAGAAAATAAACCGAACCTTTTAAAAACTCCCATAATGCTGATATTGAAAAGAGGCCATCCATAAATAGAAGGATTGACTGTTTAACCTGAAAATGATTAGATAATACTTTCAAGTACTATCTTCCACTTGGTTGGTTGAAGGAAGGTTTTTCTGGCATACACTGAATGCAAAAAGGAATTTAAAGGAGACCATGTGTGAGGTCCCTAAAAATACCAGAGTCAGAAGTCATACAATATGTCTGAGACTAGGACAGTCTGGGGCAGTAACAAACATATCATTGGACCTTCCCAGGGAGAAAAGATAATCAAACAACAAATCAACGAACACCTAGAGGCAAACAGAGTCATTACTAAAAGCCAACATGGGTTTGTCAAAAATAGATCATGCCAGACAAATCTTATTGCATTCTTTGACCAAGTGACAAAATTAGTGGATGAGAGGAATGCTGTGGACATAATTTACTTGGACTTCAGTAAGGCATTTGATAAAGTAC
>NW_015399634.1:0-2106 GCF_001527695.2 Protobothrops mucrosquamatus
CCAAGCAGAAAACGCTTGGAGGATATGCGAGAGAAGGCTGAATGAGCAAAGCAAATGCTCTTGGAGAAAATGCGAGAGAAAGGTGAATGACCCAAGAAGAAAACACTTGGAGGAAATGCGAGAGAAGGGTGAAGGAGCCAAGAAGAAAACGTTTCGAGGAAATGCGAGAGAAGGGTAGATGAACCAAGAAGAAAACGTTTGGAGGAAATGCGAGAGAAGGCTGAGCCAAGCAGAAAGCGCATGGAGGAAATGCGAGAGTAGGGTGAATGACCCAAGAAGAAAACGATTGGAGGAAATGCGAGAGAAGGGTGAAGGAGCCAAGAAGAAAACGTTTGGAGGAAATGCGAGAGAAGGCTGAGCCAATAAGAAAGCGCTGTGAGGAGATGTGAGAGAAGTGTGAATGAGCCAAGCAGAAAGCGCTTGGAGGAAATGCGAGAGAAGTGTGAATGAGCCAAGCAGAAAGCGCTTGGAGGATATGCGAGAGAAGGCTGAATGAGCAAAGCAAATGCTCTTGGAGGAAATGCGAGAGAAATGTGAAGGCTGAGCCAAGCAGAAAACGCTTGGAGGATATGCGAGAGAAGGCTGAATGAGCAAAGCAAATGCTCTTGGAGGAAATGCGAGAGAAATGTGAATGAGCCAAGGAGAAAGCGCTGGGAGGAAATGCGACAGACGGGTGAATGAGCCAAGCAGAAAGCACTTGGAGGAAATGCGAGAGAAGTGTGAATGAGCCAAGTAGAATGTTCTTGGAGGAAATGCAAGAGAAGGCTGAATGAGCCAAGCAGAAAGCTATTCGAGGAAATGTGAGAGAAAGCTTAATGAGTCAAGCAGAAAGCACTGGGAGGAAATGCGAGAGAAGGCTGAATGAGCCAAGCAGAAAGCGCTGGGAGGAAATGCGAGAGAAAGCTGAGATAAGCAATAAGCGCTTGGAAGAAATGCGAGAGAAGTGTGAATGAGCCAAGCAGAAAGCGCTGGGAGGAAAGGCGAGAGAAGTGTGAATGAGCCAAGCAGAAAGCGCTGGGAGGAAAGGCGAGAGAAGTGTGAATGAGCCAAGCAGAAAGCGCTGGGAGGAAATGCGAGAGAAGTGTGAATGAGCCAAGCAGAAAGCGCTTGGAGGAAATGCGAGAGAAGGCTGAGCCAAGCAGAAAATGCTTGGAGGATATGCGAGAGAAGGCTGAATGAGCCAAGCAAATGCGCTTGGAAAAAATGTGAGAGAAGGGTGAATGACCCAAGAAGAAAACACTTGGAGGAAATGTGAGAGAAGGTTGAATGACCCAAGAAGAAAAAGCTTGGAGGAAATGAGAGAGAAGGGTGAAGGAGCCAAGAAGAAAACGTTTGGAGGAAATGCGAGAGAAGGCTGAGCCAAGCAGAAAGCGCTTGGAGGAAATGCAAGAGAAGGGTGAATGAGCTAAGCAGAAAGCGCTTGGAGGAAATGCCAGAGAAGGGTGAATGAGCCAAGCAGAAAGTGCTTGGAGGAAATGTGAGAGAACGCTGAATGAGCCAAGAAGAAAGCGTTTGGAGGAAATGCGAGAGAAGGCTGAGCAAAGCAGAAAGCGCTTGGAGGAAATGCGAGAGTAGGGTGAATGACCCAAGAAGAAAACGCTGGGAGGAAATGATAGAGAAGGGTGAATGAGCCAAGCAGAAAGCGCTTTGAGGAAATGCGAGAGAGGTGTGAATGAGCAAAGCAGAAAGCGCTTTGAGGAAATGCGAGAGAAGGCTGAGCCAAGAAGAAAACGTTTGGAGGAAATGCGAGAGACGGCTGAGCCAAGCAGAAAACGCTTGGAGGAAATGCGAGAGTAGGGTGAATGACCCAAGAAAAAAATGCTTGGAGGAAATGAGAGAGAAGGGTGAATGAGCCTAGCAAATGCGCTTGGACGAAATGTGAGAGAAGTGTGAAGGAGCCAAGCACAAAACGCTTGGAGGAAATGCGAGAGAATGGTGAATGAGCCAAGCAGAAAGCGCTGTGAGGAAATGCGAGAGAAGGCTGAGCCAAGCAGAAAGCGCTTGGAGGAAATGTGAGAGAACGGTGAATGAGCCAAGAAGAAAGGGCTTCAAGGAAATGCGAGAGAAGGGTGAATGAGCTAAGCAGAAAGCGCTTGGAGGAAATGC
>NW_015399634.1:5512-6534 GCF_001527695.2 Protobothrops mucrosquamatus
CGCTTGGAGGAAATGTGAGAGAACGGTGAATGAGCCAAGAAGAAAGGGCTTCAAGGAAATGCGAGAGAAGGGTGAATGAGCTAAGCAGAAAGCGCTTGGAGGAAATGCAAGAGAAGGGTGAATGAGCCAAGTAGAAAACGCTTGGAGGAAATGCGAGAGTAGGGTGAATGACCCAAGAAAAAAACGCTTGGAGGAAATGAGAGAGAAGGGTGAATGAGCCTAGCAAATGCGCTTGGAGGAAATGTGAGGGAAGTGTGAAGGAGCCAAGCACAAAACGCTTGGAGGAAATGCGAGAGAAGGGAGAATGAGCCAAGCAGAAAGCGCTTTGAGGAAATGCGAGAGAGGTGTGAATGAGCAAAGCAGAAAGCGCTTTGAGGAAATGCGAGAGAAGGCTGAGCCAAGGAGAAAGCGCTTGGAGGAAATGCGAGAGAGGTGTGAATGACCAAAGAAGAAAGCGCTTGGAGGAAATGTGAGAGAATGGTGAATGAGCCAAGCAGAAAGCGCTTCGAGGAAATGCGAGAGAAGGCTGAGCCAAGCAGAAAACGCTTGGAGGAATTGCGAAAGACGGCTGAGCCAAGAAGAAAGCGCATGGAGGATATGCGAGAGAAGGCTGAATAAGCCAAGCAAATGCGCTTGGAGGAAATGCGAGAGAAGGGTGAATGACCAAAGAAGAAAGCGTTTGGAGGAAATGTGAGAGAACGGTGAATGAGCCAAGCAGAAAGCGCTTCGAGGAAATGCGAGAGAAGGCTGAGCCAAGCAGAAAACGCTTGGAGGATATGCGAGAGAAGGCTGAATGAGCAAAGCAAATGCTCTTGGAGAAAATGCGAGAAAGGTGAATGACCCAAGAAGAAAACGCTTGGAGGAAATGAGAGAGAAGGGTGAATGAGCCAAGCAGAAAGCGCTTTGAGGAAATGCGAGAGAGGTGTGAATGAGCAAAGCAGAAAGCGCTTTGAGGAAATGCGAGAGAAGGCTGAGCCAAGCAGAAAGCGCTTCGAGGAAATGTGAGAGAAGTTTGAACGAGC
>NW_015399635.1:0-2985 GCF_001527695.2 Protobothrops mucrosquamatus
GGGGGGCTCGCCGCGGCTTCTTGGCTTCCCGTGCAACGCGCGAGAGTGAAAATTAAATGCTAATGAAGTCCTTTGATTTAGCGGCAGACAAGAGCCGCGGTGTTGCTGCGCCTCCCTAGACTATTATTATGCAAATGCGCGGGGGGGCGCGCCCCCTCCCCCATTTAGCCGAAATGAGCTCTTCTTGGCAACATTCGGAGTCAATTACGGCACTTACCTGCTTAATGATCGCAGCCCGGGGAGGGGAGGGGAGGGGAGGGGGCAGGCAGGCAGGCAGCCGCCAGAGCCTTGCCGGCAGCAGGGCCACCTCGGCTGGGGGGTGGGTGGGGGTGGGATAAGACCACTCCGTGCTTGGCCTCTGGGGGGGGAGGGGAGCCCTGAACTTGGGGTGAATTGGGGGAGGGTCCGTGGCCTCCTGCCCCTCTTCTTTGCCCGTTGTTGGTCTTGGTCTACTCGTTAATTGATCTGGCTTTTAATTAACCGCCCTTCTCCCCCACCCACCCCCCAGGGGCCCTGGGAAGGTGGTACCAATTGGGAAGACGGAAGAAAAGGACTGAAATATTTAAAGCCGCCCCAAAGAACCCAGAAGCTGCCAAAGGCACCTCTCCGTCCTTTCCCCCCCCCACACACACACCCCAGAGAGAGCAGGGGTGGGGCAGACGTGCCTCCCCATAGGTCGGTGGGGGCCTCCAGTCACTTCCCAGCTTCTTATGTGGGTGTCTGAAGGACCTAGGTCAGGGGTAGGCAACCTTGGCTCTTTTATGACTCGTGGACTTCAACTCCCAGAAGTCCACGAGTCATAAAAGAGCCAAGGTTGACTACACCTGACCCAGGGAGATTGCTCTGGGGGCCCCACTTGGGCCTTGGGTCTGGACAGGCCCTGGCCCTTCACTGGGGGAGGAAAGGGGTCCTGCAGAGGGGCTGGGGCTGCACAGCTGGCTGGGGGCCAGAATAGGCGGGAGGGGACGGCTCCGGGATCTGGAAGGCATTCAGTTGGGTCCCCATAAGGCAAATGCAGTGATGGAGAGAATGGCGACAGTTACACACACACACACACCCCTTCCCTGCTGAGCAACGGAAAGGAAGGGGGGTCCTAGAGGTGGTTTTCTCCCCAGCTGGTTAAATGTCCTCCCCTTCCTGCCATGGGCCCAGGGAAGCTTCCTTCCCCCTTGAAGCAGGGGCTTCCCCAGCCCCTCCACCTCCCCCCCCAAGGCCTTTGCAGAGGGGAGGTTGAGAGACACAGGCATGGATTTTTCTCTTCCAAACCAGCATTGAAGGGGATCCTGGCTTGGCAGAAGCCACCTTAGTGACCCTCTCTCATTCTGGGGACGCTGGGCAGGGGCAGGGGTGGCTGTGGCTGTGCCTCAAATTCCCTTCAGAGAGGCGGATGTTGAGACTCTAGAAAGAGTACAGAGAAGAGCAACAAAGATGATTAGGGGACTGGAGGCTAAAACATACAAGGAACAGCTGCTGGAATTGGGGATGTCTAGTCTAATGAAGAGAAAGACCAGGGGTGACATGATAGCAGTCTTACAGTATCTCAGGGTCTGCCCCAAAGAAGAAGGAGTCAAGCTGTTCTCCAAAGCACCTGAAGGCAGGACAAGAAGCAACGGGTGGAAACTCATCAAGGAGAGAAGCAACCTAGAACTAAGGAGAAACTTTCTGACAGAACGATTAATCAGTGGAACTCCTTGCCTCCAGAAGCAGTGAATGCTCCAACACTGGAGGTTTTTAAGAAGAAACAGGACAGCCATGTGTCCGAAATGGTATAGGGTTTCCTGCCTGAGCAGGGGGTTGGACTAGATGACCTCCAGGGTCACTTCCAACTTTATTATTATTATTATTATTATTATTATTATTATTATTATTATTATTATTATTATTATTATTATTATTATTATTATTATTATTATTATTAACTGCACAGTGGCAAAGGCCAAGTTGACTGCTTTGACACAGGCAGCACCTGAATTGGCTGCATTCACACAACATTGCGTAGCCAAATGTCTCTGGAGACTCTCTGTCATCCTGGTTGTCCCAAAGGACTTCCTTTTTCTTTGAAGGTGTTCCACTTCTTCCTTCCATTCCCCACCCGCCAGTCAGAGCTGAAGAAGCTTCTTGGATGAGAAGAGAAACGTCTTCAGAGAGAAAAAAGGAAGCCCAGTTGCCTCCTGAAAAAAGCACCTCTGGGACATTCAGACGACACATTTAAAGGGGACCGTGAAAGAGCATGGCGGATTCCCACTAAGTCAGGGGTAGGCCACCTTGGCCCTTTTATGACTCGTGGACTTCAACTCCCAGAATTCCTGAGCCAGCCGTGCTGAGGGGAAAGGGAGAGGTTTCCAAGCTGAGCCATCCTGGCTCAGGAATTCTGGGAGTTGAAGTCCACCAGTCATGAAGGGGCCAAAGTTTCCCTCATGCTGGCTCAGGAATTCTGGGAGTTGAAGTCCACCAGTCATGAGGGGGCCATAGTTCCCCCATGCTGGCTCAGGAATTCTGGGAGTTGAAGTCCACGAGTCATGAAGGGGCCATAGTTCCCCCATGCTGGCTCAGGAATTCTGGGAGTTGAAGTCCCCGAGTCATAAAAGAGCCCAGGTTGCCTACCTCTGCACTAAATGTTTATACTTCTGTCTACAGAGATTCTCCATCATCTGGGTTGGGTTTGTCCCAAAGGGGCTTTTTCCAAAAGGCAACTGGACTTTCTTGTGTTTTTCTTTTCTTTTCTTTGGAAACGTTTCGCTTCTCATCTGAGGAGCTTCATCAGTTCATGAAGAACTGAATGATGAACTATCTAGACCCATACCAGTCGGGCTTCAGGCCGGGACACAGCACGGAAACGGCATTGGTCACGTTGGTAAATGATCTCTGGAGGGCCCGGGACAGGGGTTATTCCTCTGTCCTTGTGCTTTTGGACCTCTCAGCGGCTTTTGATACTGTGGACCACGGTATCATGCTGCGGCGTCTCGGTGAGTTAGGAGTGGGAGG
>NW_015399635.1:4790-6534 GCF_001527695.2 Protobothrops mucrosquamatus
AGACATGGCTTTTTCAGCAAGCGGGACTGACCTAGGGTGAATTTTTAAATAGGGACAATTTTTAATGATTTTAAACAAGACACAGCTACAAATATTTGGTTTTTAATTGGCTTTTATAGGGAAATGTTTTGTATTGTTTTTTAATATGCTGTGAGCCGCCCTGAGTCCCATGGGGGAGAAGGGCGGCATATAAGTCTTACTATAAATAAATAAATAAATAAACTGAAGAAGCTTCCGGGATGAGAAGCAGAAACGGTTTCAAAAGAAAAACACACACACACAAGAAAGTCCAGTTGCCTTTTGGGTCACACTTGATGGTTAGCTGGTTGGAAAGTCCTGGAGCATTTGCTGAGCTGCACCTGATAAAACCTTTTGCTTTTTTATAAAATTTGCCCTCCCAGGAAAGGGGGGACCCCCTCCGGGTCATTCTGGGTGAGGAGTGCTGGAGACTGTCTGAGCCAGTCGCTTGTTCACAGGAGGTTCATTCAATCACGACAGAGCCAGAAGGGACTCTGGAGGTCTTCTAGTCCAGCCCCCTGCTCAAGCAGCCGAACCTAAACCATTCCAGTGACTGTCCAGCCTCTTCTTAAAAACCTCCAGTGATGGAGCGTCCATAATTTCTGGTGGCAAGCTGTTCCACTGGTTGATTGTCCTCACTGTCAGGAAGTTTCTCCTTAATTCCAGGTTGCTTCTCTCTTTGATCAGTTTCCAACCATTGTTTCTCGTCCTGCCCTCTGGTCCTTTGGAGAATAATTTGACCCCCTCCTCTTCTTTGGGGCAGCCCCTCAAATACTGGAATGCTGCTATCATGTCTTCCCTATTTCTTCCTTTCTTTAGACTAGCCAAACTCAAGTCCTGCAACCATTCTTCATATGTTTTAGTCTCCAGGCCTTGGATCATCTTATTTGCTCTTCTCTGAACTTTTTCCAAACTCTTCAACATCTTTTTTGTGATACGGTGACCAAAACTGGATACCGCATTCCAGGTTGTAACGTTATATTTTGCTAAAAAGAGTCGGACGTCAGCCCTTTTTCTTACTTCCTTTGTACCTCATAACCCCTTTCTTTTTTCTTCCCTTAATTTCCTATCTTTATTTTTCTTTGCATTTTATACATTAATAAAACAACAAAAGTTACATATGAAGTTCTTCATGGGAAGCCCTCCACATGCACACCGCCCACTTAGTGACCGTTCAAACTTACAAGGGCACTGAAAAAAGCGGCCTGGAACCAGCTTTCACACTTACGACCGCTGCGGCCTCCCTGTGGCCACGTGATCCCCATCTGGCATCTTCCCAGCGGGATTCCCACCAGCCGAGTCAGAGGGGGAGGCCGAATTGGCTGAAGCACCACGTGGTTCACTTAACAACTGGAGTGGCAAGGAAGGTTGTAGCTCTGGGGCGACTCCCTTAACAATTGCCCTGCTTAGCAATGGAGAGTCTGTTCCCAGTGATGGTCGTAGGTTGAGGACTCCCTTTATAAGATCTGTGCTAAACTGGGCAACTTTGAACCTGGATTCGTTTTCACGTTGCTTTAGCTTGATGTGTGAACTCAGCCCCTTTGAGAATGAGAGGGGGAGACCCAGGGAAGGAAAGACCACTGCTGATTTTTGCATAACCAAGGAATCCCAACACCTTCCTTCGTTCCTTCCTTCCTTCCTTCCTTCCCTCCTCCCTCCCTCCTCCCTCCCTCCCCAGTCCCTGCCTTCCTTTTTTACTTTTCCTTCCTCCCTCCCTCCCTTCTCA
>NW_015399636.1:0-2692 GCF_001527695.2 Protobothrops mucrosquamatus
GTGCATTCATCAGAAACCAGTCACATCTGGCTGCCAGGATGGGGGGTTAATTTTCTCTAAATGCCTCAGCAGTTTTGTTCTAGCTGAGGCAAACTCTGTGACTGCAAAGCTGATGAGTAAAATATTTCTACTTCACCCAGTTTAACTCAAAACCGATAGCCTCGGGACATATTGAACCTTTCTTTAAAAAATAATCTTTTGAAGCATTTTGAATGGCACATCAGGTCAGGCCAAAGTTTAAAATGCAAGTTTAAGACTTTGATGGACACTGTGGTTCATTTTTCCTTGTAAAGCTTATCATAGCTTGGCAATGTGTGCTTCGGAGCATGACAAAACTAAAGAGAATTAACTTCACCATCAGCAGCTGAGGGAGAACAATAACAGGAAAGAAATTTCCAGACAGAACTCCCTATTAATCTACCTAGCTATAACCATGTGACAACAAAGCATCTAGCTGCACTAAATTGCAGTTAAGGCAGCAGCTGAAAGTGACACTACCTTATCTATATCTATCTGTCTAGATGTATACACATGCACATACAAGCTCAAACATTTGAATTTAAGAAGGACAGGTATGGTTTTCACCTCTTGTAAGTATTTCATTGAAAAAGAATACTAAATGCAGCAGAAATTTGACAGCTGCTTTAGCAATGTTATTCACATCATATTCATTTTAACTGTTTTCACATTTGCAACAGAATAAATAAATATATCTTTGGGACAATAACTCTATCTTATCTGTTTTATCTATCCATCCATCTATGGCTACAATAGGCCCAGAGTGGCTTGGGTATTTAGGTCTCCCTACCTGACCCCAGTCATCAAACCAGTAGTTTCCTATTTCATTTGACAAATGTCTTTTGAAGTGGTGGAAACTTGCAAAGCAACTTAACTATATGGCACAATGATCTCTCCACAGAAATTCCATTGAAGATGTCCAAATCCCTGGGAGTGTCTTAAAGAATAGCTTGAATCTTGACAATATTTTTAGGAGTAAAAAATACTGGTAAAATAGAAAATAGTAAATGGTAAGCCCTATGATGCATAGTTTGTTTTTAATGACTTTTGCTACTTAGATATGCTACAGCTGTATTAGAAAATCTCAGTCACCATCATCAGTGAATGACCTTTCTAAGCTTGCTTGTCAACCAGATTAAAACAATAGTATAATACTACTTTGGAAGTCTTCCAATTCATTGAGGTCAAAACCAGAATGAATGCATGAATAAAAATACTTTAATTACATAAAGTAACATTCCTTGGCTCCCCATATTCTTTTCCTTGTTGAAATCTTGCTTTCAAATTGTATTTATTGCAATTAGAATAGAAAATAGCCAAAACTCACAGAATAACAGAGAAGCTTATAAAAATTAATGGCCTTTCACGTCTAAACAACATGCAATATCTTTGGCTCTTATAGAAAATACTGTCAGGAAAATAGGCATACTGAATTATGATAATTTACAAGTAAATTGTGTTTCATAGTGTTCCATGTACTTCACATACCTTATTTCAATAATCAATATTTTTGTATAATTTGTTTTTTATATCCAGTAAACAATGTTATAAAAGTTAAAAGTTGTGAAAAATAGAAATAGATATCTTATTGATTACCTAATTGTGACATGTCAAAAATTACCATATCAGGTGTAATTGTAGCACTAGGAATTGAATCAAATATGGTTGCATTTTTCACACTGTAAGGCTTAGATAATTAGTACCACTTGCTTTCAAGGGCTAGGATCCAAAACATGTTAACGTATGCAGGGATAAATATACTTCAAGTGTGATCAGATGGCCATGCCAGGAGGGGATACTGGGAGTTTAGTCCAACAGGACTGGAGAACAGCAGATAAGAGTAAGTGCCATGAAATACTTTGGAAACTCTGCGAAGTTTTAAAAGCCCTTTCTGAGATATAAAGGGTTATATGTTCAGAGCAACAGTAGAAATTTTACTATAAACTCTTGATTACCCAAGTGTGTCTGATTCTAGTCAAACTGTCACAGGGAAAAATGAGGGAAGATAAAGTCCTACAAAGAGCTCATGAAATGAAAGAAAAGGAAAATAAGGTAAAGATAGGAAGAGATAGATACAAAACTTAGCTAAAGATACAGAAAATAAAATACCTAGGATTGTGGAAGTTAAAGATCTCTGCCTCACTGTTTACTTTCAGTTTGATGGATAGATAGATAAAAATATAAGAGAAATCCCCATGGAATTACCCAACTCAGGATTCATAGCAGAAACAGGCATGCACTGTTTGAGAATAATAACCCATACAATGCAAAATAAGATCCTTTTTGTCGACAATAGTTTTGACATAATAAAAAAGGACAAGTAAAGAACATGCACAAAACTATCAATAGCATATTTAAAAGAGTATCAAATTCACAAAAGAAGAAGAGAACAATAACAGACTATCTTTCCTAGATATTCTCATCAGCAGAGAACGCAATGGAAGACTTCAGACTTGGGTATAGTAAAAAAAAAAACATCACATTGACACATACAAAACAATGCTACAATACCAGAGTGACAATTCTATTGCCTACAAAGAAATAATCAGCTCTACAAATAGTATTCAGATGAGCAAAAACACATTGCAGCAGCCCAGAGCTCCGTAGAGAGAAAATAGATTACCTTTACTGCATCCTTTAGTGCAATGGGTAACCACAGAACTTTAAAAAAATG
>NW_015399636.1:5008-6533 GCF_001527695.2 Protobothrops mucrosquamatus
CCTTCTCCTCTCCGCGACTTCCTTTCTAGCAATACTCGATGGTGTTGTGTTAGAGCGCCACCTAGTGCCAGTATATGCTCTCCTCCCCTGCACTCAGGCTTCAGCTCCAGGCAGCATTCGCTCCATAAGACGCACAGACATTTTCCCCCACCTTTTGGGGGAGAAAAAGTGCGTCTTATAGAGCGAAAAATACGGTACTGTCTTATCACTATTGTATGCTTATGAAAAGTTGTAAATGGAAAGTTTACTTGAAGAACAACTACTTCATTTGCTCATAAAACCATGGTCCTTGAAGAAATTATTTCATAACCAATAAGTACAATTCTGAAGTTGCCATGGGTTCAAAAGATTTACTTATTATATGAGCTCTAAGAAACATCAATGCCATTAAATCTATTCAGGCTAAGGCTCAGAATATATGGAACTGAAAGTCATACAAAAGGGAAGGGCACAGATATAGCCACTGATTACCTATTTTTTAGTCGATGTTAGACAATGGGGTAACTTTTGAAAGATTTATTGAATTATGATAAAAGAACATATGTTTAGTCCTAGCTCAAATATTTATTTAAACAGAAGCTTGCATTATATGGCAATTTTATAAATGTTAATGGAAAATCAGGGAAAAATCTGGATCCTTTCTTTTATTTGGAAATGAAACCAAATGGAGAATGGAATGATAATGAAATTTAATTGGTGACTAATGTAATTTCATTTACGTTCAATCCTCCAAAGAAAATTCACCAGATTCCATTTTCACGGTCAACTAATTAGTCTGCGTTGAAGAGCAATCATCTATTTAATCAATTCATATTGTTAGGTACAAGAACATCCAAAATCAAAATGATAAACATCTCAAAGTGAAAAAAAATTAATGCACTGTGATAGCTAATTTAGGAATGTGTACCATTACAAAATCAAAATGTGTTAGAAATGAAGAAGGATGCTGAAAATCAATAAGATATTGTAGTAATTAGCTGAACGAACATGATAGTCAGCATTATCAAAATCATGTCAAAGCACAGGAAATGCCTTCTATTACAATTGTATTACAAATGTATAAACAAGTAAGGTTAAATTTAGCTAGAGATTATATGACAATATAAATGTGATACATTCACAAAACTTAATCAGACAGTTCAGGCTCAATACATTTCTCTCTATTTTTGTAAAAAAACCAACTTCTTTAAATTACTGAAAACTAGATGAACAATTTGAAGCCTGTGCATTCCCTTCCCTTCCCACATTTTTGGGGCTCCCAACCAAAAATTGGTGGCAGAATACTGAAAATAATGAGAATTAGAATGGTTTCCGACTAATTTTTTGGGGAAAACAATTGAATAGGAATCAAAGTGCTGATAGGCAACAAGCCTATAACAATTAATAGATTTCCCTAACATCCAAAACAGAGGGGAAAATGGAATGTAGGGAATGACTATGTTGCTTTGTTTATTGTTTTTTTTTTGTCTGTTATGGAGAAGCTCCTGCTGGTCTGTTATGCAGGAGCTCCTTCACAACAGACAAA
>NW_015399637.1:0-1550 GCF_001527695.2 Protobothrops mucrosquamatus
CCCCAGGTAACATTTTCCATGTTTAGCAAACAGCATATTGTCTGGGTACATATATTTAAACAACAATAGTAGATATAGTAATAGGTGATAATAATAAATATGGTTAACTATCTTAGGCAATATTAACTAATCACTCCATAGCGTCCTTCTTGCTAGTATGTATTCAAAATTACATATTACATTCCTTTCTCTCTGAGTCGTTTTTCTAGCCATTGATAAAAATTATCCCATGTTTTAAAGTAAACTGAATTTTCTTTCTCTTTAATCTCTAAAGTCAATCTATCCATTTCTGCGGACTCTAGAATTTTTTTAATTAATACTTCTTCAGTTGGTAGGTTTTCATTTTTCCAATATTGGGCAAATACAATTCTTGCTGCTGTTAATACATGTAATATTAGATATCCACTCTCCTTCTCGTAATTGGCTCCTGTTATTCCTAGCAGAAACAATTCTGGTTTAAAGTCTATTTGTTTTTTAGTCATCTTCTCCAACCAGGAATGTATTTTAACCCAAAACCTTTTTGCTTTAAGGCATGTCCACCAGATATGGTAATAAGTACCTGGCCTTTGTTTACATTTCCAACGATTATTTGGGGTATTTTTAAACATTTTCGCTAGTCTCACTGGTGTCATATGCCATCTGTAAAACATTTTGTACAAGTTTTCTTTATATGGCACAGCTTTAGTTAGTTTAATATTTCTATCCCATAGTTTTTGCCACTCTTCTAACTCTATAGAAGTTAGAAGAGTTGGTTTATTATTTTTTTTTGTTGTACGCCTCCCAGGGTCATATTGTTTGAGTTGGTTGGCCTTATAGATCCAATAAAGAAATAAAGAAAATATAAGTGTGTATGAAAATAAGAATCCATTGGCATGTAGCTCTCCAGTGAATTGTAAACCAGATGAATTCTGGGAAAAACTGCAACCTTCCAGATGAATATGATTCTGTCAGTTGACATGAATGGGACTAAGGGAATGAGATGAGAGATGAGAGGGCCATTTTCAATGAGAATGATGAATGGGGGAGACAAAATATAAGTCTATTCACACATATAATAGACATTGCATATACATCTAAAAGCTTAACTGATTTTAAGTATTTCTGATAAGATATTGGCAAAAAAGAGTGAAGGATAAAAGGATGGGAAGAATATTGAATAGGTAACAGACCATTACATTGTGGCCATTGTGGGTGATTGAGAGAGAAAGACTGGGAAAATAAGAGGAACAATGTTAGATGCAAAGCATCAATAGGTGGGAGAAAAATTAATTAATAATGTATCTCATGTGGAAACTCAGTTTAGGCTGCAAAAAGCCCAAGAAGAAATTAAAGAAATTAAAAATATTCAAAGAGATTCTGTCTTAATGAACTCACTAAAACGAAGGCTGGAAGTTCCTAATATAATATCCAAGATTCTGTACATTACTCCTAATCTCCATATTAAAACTTCTTATTGGAATCTGTATACAGTTGCATTGCAGTGAGTGGTGTCAAAAGTCAATCTTGAAAGAAATGGACATGATAATAAAATAATTGCAAGAAGAGAAAAT
>NW_015399637.1:3360-6533 GCF_001527695.2 Protobothrops mucrosquamatus
ATAAATAGAGAAAAGTTGATGGACAGATTATAAGACATGCAAATAGTTAACAATAGAAATTAGGACCAGAATTTCTGTCACTAAGCGATCGGGTTCTAAAACAAAATATCATATGACCTCGTCGCTTAGCAACCACAATCCCAACAGTCCTGATTGCTGCTGTTTAGTGAATCCCAGCAATCCTTAGATTAGGACCCATCCTGATCCAAGCCATTCCCAGATTGATTCCTCTCAGCTTCCAGCCTCAGGAAGGTAAGGTAAGGTAAAGTAAGGGACTGCCTTCTCTTAAAATCCCCCCCAAGTGCCTATCTCCCCCACACCTCTGCCCTTTTGGCTTCCTACCTGCTACTACCATTTGCCTTCATTGCCCAGCCTGGCACCCAGCCGTGCCCACTTCACCAAGCATTCATACACTACCTTTCATTACAGTGCAGCTGGGGCTTCTGTTGTGTGCTGGCCATGGTTTTCATTCACACGCTAACTACAGCTTCCATTCCCCTCCTCCCCTTGTGTGCCAGCTAGGTCCTCACTCATGTTCTTCCCAGGGCCATCATGGACTGTCTTCCAGCCTTCTAGCCTGGCATTTTTTCCCCACACTGTATGCTGGGCTTCTTTCTTTAGTATGCTGGGCTTCTTTCTTTCAGGAGCAGCTGGCAGCAGCAATTAGATAGACACCCACAATGTGGGTGGCCCGGGTGGGCCTGAATTTTGTTCAAATAACCTTGGGGACACTGTGTCCTGTCCCATTCCACACACGCGCACACACACAGAATTTAACATATTTATTCCACACCAGCAAGCCCCTTTGTCATTCTCCAGGTTCCGCCTGCAAGTGCAAATTGCCCGGAAGCTGCTCTCAACAAAGTTTGTGAAAGTCAAAGTCTAACAATGACAAGAAGTAGTCCCAAGCATGAGGAAACCAGCAAGGAGTCACAGAGTCAAGGCACAGAGAAATCAGTAGAAGTCCAAGCATAAGGAAGACAAGTCCAAGAGTCAAGGCCCAAAGACATCAATGAATTCAAGGAAGTCCAGAGCACACGAATGATGGAATTGTGAACAGTTGTCTCGAACAATTCTCAGGCCCCAAATGCCAAGCTAAATAGGCACCGATGGGTGTGCCTCATTAGGAGAGGCAAGGCTGCCTCCTCATGAGTAGCCTCGCTGACCTCCGTTGCACTTCTCTCTGCTTGGCTCGGTATGCCCTAGGATCCAACTCCTCCTCTCTGATCTCCCCAGATCTGGCTTCCTCATCTTCCAAGCTGACATCCAGTGGAACTATTACATATTGCAACAGATAGCACTTCGAGGATCAGTCACAAACCCCTTTGTTCATCATCATCATAACTCTGAATGGTCACTAAATGAATGGATGTTGAGATGTTGATTAGACACAGGCTGAGCTAGTTGCTTTAGATCACACAATCTGAAAACTTAGAAAAATGTATCTTCTATTTCACCTTCAAAATGACATAGATTTTTGTATTTATCCCCCCCAAAATATTGGTTGTTGTGGTTTGTTGTAAGAATAGCAGACAGTGGAGACTTAAATGACTACATAAAAGCAAGCAAAATGCTAATAAATGTCTGCAGGGGGAAAAAGTTTTGAATGTGATAGAATGAAAGACAACATCCAAAACTGAATAATTAGCATAATGAATAAAAAACTGGAAAAATCAAACCTCTGCATAGTCAAAACCTGAAAGAAATTGAAGGCGGTGTGAATAGTAGCAAAATATGGCAAGGCTTGTGATTGATCCATTAGGAAAGAGAAGGAAAGATTGCTATTTGCAGCCTCAGGATATAAGCACTGGCAATCAATGTCATTAAAAAAAAAACACCTGAAAACAGCAATATGGATTATGCAAAAAGAAAGAAAAGACTGATCACCTAATAAGTAGCTGTAGCAAGACTGCTCAGATTGTGGCAAAAATTGTGCATTGGAATGTGTATAATCAGTATGAATTTGATGTATAGGTAGGACCTTAATATTGAAAGTGTGTTCCAGAATGAACATATAAAACTGTTGTGGAACTTCTGAATTCAGACAAACTAACATCTGGAATACGACATGCCAGACATCACAATAACTGAAGAAAATCACATTTTATTTATAGATACGGCAACACCGAATGTCAGTAAAATAGCTCAGAAGGAACTGGAAAGATTATAACATATTAGGATTTACAACTGAAATGCAGAGATTGTGGAATTAACCAGCGAAATGGTAGAATTGTTAGAATAGCTGAAAACAATAGAATTATTCAACCTCACAACTTTCAACTTACAAAACAACAACTCTGCACGTGCATATAGTCTTGCAACAATAGCAGGGACAATCCTTATGGTTTTAAATAAAGTTTGAATGGATCCTAAACCATCACTGATTCAGTATTTTCAGACGAAAGAAGTTTCAGAAGTTTTTTTACTTGGCCTTGGTTACATGTGATCATTGCTTACAAAATGGTTTTATGTGGTTCTAGTCTCCTTTCTAGCTGCTATTGGGTGTTTGTGTCCCCTTGAATCAGTGTAGACTCCAGGCAATTTTCTGGAGAAGCTTATGCTCTTATCATGTCAAGAATTTTCTAAAGTGGTTTGTCATTGCCTTCTTCTTCCTAAGAATGAGGAAAACTGGTTACCAAGGTTACCCAGGTGGCTGAGAAGACTTGGAAAAATAGATCAATGTTTCAGTGTTATTTGGTAAAAGAAGCATTAGCCTTTCAGTTAAACCAGTGGCCCCCAACCTTTTGGGCACCAGGGACCGGTTCCGTGGAGAGAGATTTTTCCATGGACCAAAAGAGGTCGTGGTTTTGTGTGCTGCCTGCATCCCGCAGATGGGGCTTCACTTGTTTGCATGGCCCAGTTTCTGGCATACTGTGGCCCAGTGCTGGTCCATGGACCAGGGGTTAGGGACCCCTGAGTTAAACAATCTAACAAATAAGTTCAAACAATTCACAGAGAACCCCTCTTAATTAATTGATAAAACTGGACAATAAAATTTCCCCAAAGTTTTGCTTCCTGAGAAAATTTTGGTGATAATGATAGACCACTTCAAACTGAACACAAATATAATTTCATTATGACTGTATCATGAAGGAATCTTGAAAAATATGAAATTAATTTTAATGACTTTTTAATGTATTTAATTGCCTAATGTGTCCGATATACCACATGAG
>NW_015399638.1:0-1065 GCF_001527695.2 Protobothrops mucrosquamatus
CCGGCAGGTCTCAGAGGCTTCAGTCTTCTATATCCAACGGGGTGGAAATAAGGGAGGGGCCTGTCGGAGCGATGCCTTGCCCTCCAACCTCCCCTGCAGGGCGCCGGGGAGGGAAGCGAGGGTCAGGTTAACTGAGTTATAAGGGCGCCGGAGAGCGGATCGCTTCGACAATGCAGCCTTTGGAGGTTGCTCGAGGGACGGTCTCCCTGCGGGCATGGCACCTGCCTCTCTTTTTCTGCCTGATTGCTATTTTGCTTTCAGTACAGGCACCCCCGACCATGGCTGAGGGGCAAGGCCTCGTTTCGGTGGACTATGAGGTGTTTGGGAAAGTGCAAGGGGTATTTTTCCGCAAACATACCCAGGTGAGTGGGCTCAGTCTGTAATTCCCCTGAGGTAATAAGATTATACAGTACTGGCCATTTTTTGTCACTTTTCTCCCATTTCTCTTCTGCACTTGTTTCCAAATGAGTGAACACTCAGGAGGTGGTTAGTAAATTAGAAGGTTCCACCTCCATCTGGTTTATGTATTGGTCCATTTTTATCTAGTTCTTTGTTAATTTTTAATGTTCTTACCATTGTATATTGTGTTTTTATGTTGTAAGCCGCCCAGAGTTGCTTGACAGTGAAATGGGTGGCATATAAATATAATAAAATATATATAATTGTGAAGACTTTGGAGGCTTTGCTTAGGCTGCTGAATACAAGTACTCCTTGACTTATGATCACAATTGGGACCAGAATGTCTGTTATTAAGTAAAGTTGTTGTTAAATGAGTCGTACCCCAATGTTATAATCTTTTTTACCAATGTTATTAAGTGAATCATTGCAGTAGTTAAATGAATCATATGCTTGTTAACTGTTTCTGTTTTGAAGTTTTGAAGTTTGAAGTTTTATTGCATTTATATCCCGCCCTTCTCCCAATGGACTCAGGGCGGCTTACAGCCAATTAAAAACAGAACAATCAATACAAATCTACAAAATTTAAAATCAATTAAAAGATATATACAATAGGCCTATTCATGTTTTAAAATTAATTAAAAACCAGTTTAAAATATCCCTAGGCCA
>NW_015399638.1:1143-6533 GCF_001527695.2 Protobothrops mucrosquamatus
AGTTTTATTGCATTTATATCCCGCCCTTCTCCCAATGGACTCAGGGCGGCTTACAGCCAATTAAAAACAGAACAATCAATACAAATCTACAAAATTTAAAATCAATTAAAAGATATATACAATAGGCCTATTCATGTTTTAAAATTAATTAAAAACCAGTTTAAAATATCCCTAGGCCAGTCCTGCCTGCTGAAACAACTATGTCTGGCTTCCCCTATTGACTTTGGTTGTCAGAAGCTGGCAAGGAAAATCATAAATGGTGATCACATGACCCCAAGATGCTGCAACAATCAAATACATGCCAGTTGCCAAGTACCACAAATTTTGTTTACCTGACCATTCGGATCCTGCAGTGGTCATCAGTGCGAAGACTAGTCATAAATCATATTTTTCAATGCCATTCTAAGTTGCAACATTGCTAAATGCATGGTTATAAGTCAAGGACTACCTGTAGTCCTAACCTGAATTAAGTCATATTATTGAAGTCATTAGAATAGACACATGAAAGCTGTTTTTGCCTTTATTATCGTAAGATGCCATTGTCTTTTATATTAGCTCTTTTTAACAACACATAATATATTTCCAATTAGTCTTGGTTATCTTTGGATGGCCTAACAGAAGTTTGGATTATGCAGTAATTTAGTGGGGGTATAATAATTCTCTACAGAGGAATTCTAAAAGCTTTACATATAATTCAGATTAATCATATGTATATGTGTGATTTTTTTAAAAAAATGTGCATGTATATTGTTATTTTTAGGCACAAGGAAAAAAGTTGGGTCTAGTTGGCTGGGTCCAAAATACCAACTATGGCACCGTGCAGGGACAAATCCAAGGCCCTCTTGTCAAAGTCCGACAACTTCAGGAATGGCTTCAAAAAACAGGAAGTCCCAAATCTCACATCGACAAAGCTGAATTCCACGATGAAAAGAAAATTGCTCATTTAGAGCATAGTGACTTTTGTATAATCAAATAAGAGACTTAGGAATAGAAAGCACTGGATTTATAAAGTCAGCCATGGACTTGTCTAAAAGAAAGTCATTTAGTTTTCATTTTCTTGTAATTAGTTAAATGCATTCTTTCTGTTGTAATTATTTATTATATGAAGCTTCCATTAAAAGTTTTAAGATAAAACATTTCCTGAACTGAGTGATGTCATAATATTTTGACTGTTAATAAAGGCATGTTTGCTGCATCATATCCAGAGCTATGTATAAAAATGAGATGCACATATTAAAAAATTGCAAGTATATAGAATGTAAATTTCAGAATTTCATTGCAAACATATTAATTTTTTAGAGTTTTTGAAGTTTCATAAATTGTAAAATAATTTGATATGGAGGGTAAATATACACTAAAAAAAAGTAGTTCTATTTTAAATAAGTGTGTCATGGTTCCGATAGATGAAACCCATCAAAAGAACTTTGAGGCAAAATTCCCTATAGATAATCTCATAGTCCTCATCCCCTTTTCCCACCAGATAAACGGTTTCCATTTGTCCAACCAGACTAGCCCTAGAATCAGTGCCTTAGTCATCTTCGGAGCCACCATGAAGCGAATGAACTCCCAATGTTCACCTATTTCTATGCGTACCAAAGTTCCTCCCATTAAGGAGCCATCGGCTTGCTTAAATCTCACGGCTTTGGAGAGCAATCTTGCTCGTATACCCAGTTTAAGGGCAAGTGGCAAGCTAATAACGCACTGGGAGCACACCGAGTCCACTAGAACTTTCAAATCTATTTGTGCACCCGTCTTGGGAACTATGAGTTTGGCTGCGAGAGAAAAAGGTGGAATAGGTCGACTCACCATCCGGTCGTTCTCCCCCTCATTGTCGCTGTCGTAGGAGGGCAGAGCGGTGACAGGTCCAGCTTGGGCCTCAGCGCTCTCCTGTGTGGGCGATGTAACCTGGGCGATGGGTTCTTGTGTGATCCAGTTTGACTTCTTTCTCGCTGGCTCTAAACTGGTTTCTTCCTCGCTGGTGGTCCCGATCTGCTCTGCTGTTGGGGATATAGGACCGGACAGCTCACCGCTCGGTGTCCTTGTTGCCCACATCTGAAGCAATTGATTGGTGGATCGGCAGGTGGTCTGGGGGGCTCTGCAGCTGCGATGGCTGGAGGCTTATGGGGGAGTGGTCATCTGGTCTGTTCTGGCTTCTGCCTGGCTTCCTGAGGTGGTGGTTTCTTATAACGAGCCAGCTCAACATCCAATCTTATTGCTGCCTGGTACCACTCCTGCAATAAGTTAGGGACAGCTCGATAGACACAGGCCTGGGAAAGGTGATTGTTTGGCCTCTCCTTGAAGTGGTGAACTAGGGACTGTTCAGGCCACCTTTCTATTCGACCTGCTACCTTACGAAATTCTCGTACATATTCCAAAGCAAGTCTGCCATCTTGTTTTATCTTATGTATTTGTTTCTCCGCTTTGAGGGCTATGGATGGGTCCTCGAACCTGGTTCTTAATCCAAGGAGGAAGAGATGGAGGTTCCCTAACTGAGGCGCTTGCTCTTTGTACAAATTGTTTAGCCACTCAGACGCTTCCCCTTCAAAATTGGCGGCAACTACATTGACCATAGCAGCTGGATTCGGGTAGAAATTGGCATTGCTATTCATGTGGGAATGTACTTGACTGAAGAAGATCAGCTTCTCTGGGTCACCATCAAGCATTGCTCTAAGGGGTGGCGCTATCATAGGTTGCTGCCCCCCCCAGTGTGGCTGTATTCTCAGAGGTTGCCGGCCTCCCTGCTGTGGCTGTTGCACCCCCAGTGGATGCTGATCTCCCAATGGTGGCTGTGGCATCCCCCGTTGCTGCAGGCCCCCCAGCAGTTGCTGCACATTCAGCGGCTGTTGTCACCTCCACTACTGCTGCACATTCAACGGCTGCTGACCTCCTGGCGGCAGCAGCTGTGGCATCCCCAATTGTGGCAGGGGCCCCAATGGCTGTGGTGCTCTCATCTGTTGCTGCCCGGCCAACAGCTCACACAGCTGTTGCATTATATCATGTTGAATGCTCACATCTGAATCTTCCCCCTACGTAGGCTTCGGGCTTGGGTGGTGCCGACGGTGAAGCTCTGGGCTGTGTGACTGATGGTAGTGACGGCCAGGGCTTTCATGGTACCTGTGGCGATCTGGGCTTCTAGAGGAGCGACGTCTTGGGCCTCCGTGTTCAGAGTGGCGGCTAGGACTGTCCCTCCTTGCAGGGCTGGAGGTTAATGTTGGTGGCTTCGAAGACGGGGAAGCCGCTTGTGCTCCATAGGCAGGGCTGGGGCTTCTTTTCAGCACGGACCGGCATCTGCTCCGCCGATCATGATCATTTGCATGGGCAGAGTGAGAGGGTTGCTCCCCACTCTTCATCTCTAGCCCCTAGAACCTCTCCACCAACTTCTCCACTGATTGGCTACTTCCAGTCTACAGAGACCTCAGTAGTCGATTTCCTGATTCTCCAGCGGCCCGGGGAACGCGATTCTCGAGAGGTTCCCTCTTGCAAGTCAACTTCGGTTGCTTTCAAAGAACTTGCTTTAGGCAGGGTTGTCTCAAGGGGCTTGGAGTCTCCACTAGGCAGGGTCCACTCCGATGACCAGATTAGCTCTGCGTTTTGGGTCTTGCCCCTAGCTGTAAGGCCTGAGAAGATTCCCTCTCCATCGGTGCACTGCCTTGCTCTCACTCCGCTGAGGCTACAGCCATGGCCGGGGTGCTGGATCCAGACACTCCTTCCTTCTCTATGTTGAGATCTTCCCCGAGTCTTTGTCAGCCTATCCCTCGACTTAGGGACGGTGACTGGAGCTCAGGACCCCAAGGCGATTAAGGTAGAAAATGTGGGGGTTTGGGGTTAATGTCATGGTTCCGATAGATGAAACCCATCAAAAGAACTTCAAGGCAAACTTCTTCCTTAAAGAACATTTATTCGGGAAACAAAATATTGGCAATACATAGCTGAACCCAAAAACTAAATTCCCTTCCCCCTGGTACAAAGTAACAAAGTATAATTCCCACCCCCAATAAACTGTCATAAAACACATTTCCCAATTAGCTTCAAGCACGGGCTTATCAGCTTGTCCTTGAGTTCCCACGGCAGCGTTATTATTATGACTTACTGAGCTTACATCCCAACCCCCCACACACACTGTACCTGAATTCTAAAAGTAAAGAAAAGTATGTTAAAGGAAAAGAGAAAATGGCTGCATTTTCATCAGTTGTCAGAGCAGGAACATCCAATGTTAGCAGCATTGACAAAGTGAGTATAAATGACTTTTTTTGATCAAGACTTACACAATGCTATGCAAAGTATAAAAATATTTACTGTTCTGTATTTCAGTATAATCTAGTTACAAACCATGCTGTAACTATGAAGATAAACAGATGGGAACATACTAGTCATATTGGGAGGGGGTGCTCAGGGCTATGGTGTTCATACAACTCCTATGGACCAATTAAAGACTGATTCTTTTTAGCTGATACTTCACTATACACAAACAACAGTATTTAATCCTGCACTGCTGGATATTGAATCTAAGCATGAGACAAATACCTAAATTTAGCATAACCCTCAGTTTTATTAACAATTTATAGCATTCCAATTAATATTCAAATATTGTCTCTCATAGCACATATTCCTTTTCCTTGGAATATGATAAGAGTTCATTAAGTCAGAGCTGCACAGCCACAGCCTTACGTCTCAGAACCTGTCCAGCTGCTGCTTATATCATGTTTCAGCAACAATATTCCTTTTAGTTCCTTGGCAACCTCAAATACTGTATTCCTACCAGTTTTAGTTTTTCTGTATTTTATCTTTGTTGATAAAAGAAAAATGTGTTTAAAAAAATTGACAATCATTTTAAAAATAATTAGGCCCTTTTTGGCACTCATTTTATATGATTGCCATATATTTTTAAATATATATTTTTTTCTCCGTAAAGGTATTGATTTATATTTAAACTCTTGAAAGATAACTTTGAAGGAGTGCTATGAATCAAAATGGTAAATATTCATAAAAATATCCAGTGCTTCAAAGATATTTTTAAATATATTTTTTTTCTCCCTAAAGGTATTGATTTATATTTTAACTCTTGAAGGATAACTTTGAAGGAGTGCTATGAATCAAAACAGTAAATATTCATAAAAATGTCCAGTGCTTCAAAGATCGTCTAATTCGATATTTCCAATGGGCATGGTTATTATAGTTGAAACTTACATTTAAGATGAAAATATGTATCCACCTACATTTAAACACTAATTTTTCCTGGGCTACTTGTCCCCTTGCTCAACATTTTTTATTCTGTAGCTGTTTAATTCCGGAAAGATTGTTCAGGATTAGCTGATCATAGGAGACCCCGCGAGGATCAGTAGCAAGTTTGAATTTACTTATACAGTGATTTGGAGGAGCTAACAGAAAAC